>NC_140975.1:40846363-40963863 GCF_056783735.1 Eptatretus burgeri
GGTACCGGTGGAGGGGCACTGCATCAGCGACACAGTCGCGCTTCAAGAAATGATAGCCACCCGGGCAGCTAAGCTGCCATACGACCAAAATATCACGATATCCAAATGCACGTCAATGTAAATGTCTCCAAGGTAAAGCATTTCTCTTCAGCTGCTCATACTTGGGGGAGATGAGGTGTTCAAACTTGTGAATCCTGAGAAATTCACGCCAACGCTCCTGTTGCTCTGTTCAAGAGTCTCTCTGGTTTTGCCCCACGATCGAGTGTGATATCACGTGATCAATATCCATTTCTCTCGAATCTAATCGCCTGGGATTCAAAGCGACGAATGGCATCGATTTATCAGCAGCTTTGTTTTGGGGGCTCAAATGCAAGCGAGGCCCGGTCACGGTTCCTCCTCCTACATGCGATGCCAATTTGTGTCGCCACACGCGGAATCAATTTGCACACAAGTCCCGGCTCATGCAGAATTTAAAACAATGGAAGCCGAGTTCCGAGACCGACTGACCTCCGTGTCTTTGCAGTGTGGCAGTGGGCCTGGGTTTCCATGGGAATAGCGAGGTGAACGAGGGGGTAGCGAGATTCGGTCACTCACTGGGGAATGTGAACATCACTGCAAATGCCGCACACTTAACGGTGAGCATGACATTTTGAATATTACACGAGGGTAGTTTGTCATTCTTTGTGCGACTTGGCCTCGTGCTTGGTTGATGGTCAAATATGATGCTTCCTTTTGTTTCAGGCAACTAACTTTTTGACAGGTTTGTGCTTTACGATCATCAGGGTTCAAGTTGGAGCTTAACATTGAAGTTGCGGACGTATTGCTTCGCTAACTAAACTCTCAACTCCATCTGCCTTGAATGCGATTGATTTTGAAATCCAAATCCTGAATCCGTCCTGAAAAAAAAAATCACTCGAACACCCCTAACCGTAACTCCTGCTCGAAGGTGGAGGAAATGCGCCAAGGACTCAAGAACTCTGTCAGGCCTGCGCTGTTGAGACTACAAGAGGTGCTGGCAGCGGAGGAAGGAAACGCAGTCGAGCAATGGTTGGTCAGTGCATCAGTCAGGACCCGCCGTTTGGAGGGATGTCTCGTGCCACTCGTTGATCCCATGGACTGCTCATCGCCGCCGACTCTCATGACTCGAGCACGAGTGGTGCAGAGTGCAGAGAGGCAACGGTGAATGCTGGCGAATTGTCGAGCGACATGTGTATGAATAGGAAGAGTAAAGGTGGAAACGGATGGTATGGGGGAAGAAGGCAAACTTAATTCTTCCTGTTTTTTTTTTTTTTTTTTTGGTGCAGGTGGCTGGGTTATCTGGTGGTACTCATCGCTGAGTTCCTGCTCTGCTTTTTATGTCTGCTCAGCTTTTCTTCACACCAAGGCTACCTGCTCTTCATGTAACTGTGCACCAAATGCAAGCTCCGATTAAACCTTAGTCTGTGCTTGCTTCACATAGTTTACCTGGAATCTTTCCCTGTATGTGTTCCCGACAGAACGATGACTTCCTGCTCACTTTTCCTACTCCTCAGCTGGTTAAGTCTGGCTTTTAATCTTACACTTACCGTGGTGAGGTGCTTGTTCGTTGATTCATTTATTTAAGGTCGAGAAAATCCCCAAGTTTGTCATTGACAGCAAGGACCAGTTATGCAGGGTTGGAATGAAATTCCACTAACATGCAGTCGTAGCATTAACCGAACAATGTCATGATGAGTCGGTCCTTTATTCGGCTTTTCATGACTTGGGGGTTCAGGTTTGGTCCGGAAATGTAAGGACAATTTCCCTGCAACATATTTCGTCATCGTTTTATTCATCCCTTTCCTTATTTAAGTTGTGCAGTACAATGTATGTACTATTGTACTGCCTTGCTCTGAATGGCCAACATTTTGTTATTCTGTTATTACACAGATCTTGAAAGGCTTCCTTCATATCATTGTGTGCAGGCCCTTGGAGATTTTTGCCGGACACCCGAGCAATACATGTTGTACCTCACCCGGCACCATTGCTCGGCTTCCCAGGGTACGTTTGGAGGGGTTGGGAAAGGGAGAACTTATACTTTGAGGAGGGGTGGGGGTGGTTTTGCAGAATCAGTCGGTGCATGACGCTGTTTTGAAAATTGTGATATAGCGAAAAAGGGAAGGTTTTTTTTAATGATGGGGCCCCATAATGCCTTGAGTCAGATTCTTGAGGCCTGATTAATTGATTTCGCTACAAAAATCTGGCTACTGACGACCTTTTACGCAGAGCTCTTGGATTATTTCCTGTTCTGCCCACCGACTACAGCCAACCCCTTCCAGAAGGTAAGAGCCAGTCTTCATTTTGTACGATTTCCCCAAATTCTTGATATCAGATCAATTTTTACCCATAGTTTTATCTGCTCTATTTTATTTTTCCTCAATGCTTTTTTTGAAAGTCCTTTTTGTGAGGTGACACGTACCCTTGTCCAAAAATGTAAAACAGTTCTCTAGATTCCAGAACACGAAACCTCCAGACGTAGTGCTTTATCTGTACAATGCCAAAGTGGCAGCTGTTTTGGATTTTAAATGCGATGATTTTTGAGCCTGGTGTTAAGACCTTTGTGTCGAGTCAGGTTGGGCCGTGGTTTCCCCACGAGGGTTTTCTGGGTGAGCAGACCCCGCGTTAATTTGATCTCAACTCTTTCTACAGTCACCCCCAAATGAATTGGTTTCCCATCTAAATGTCATCTCGTGATTTGTTCATTGGATATGCAGTAGCAAATGAGATTATTGCATATGGGGAATAAAAACCAAACTTTAATAACAACACTAATCATGCATGCACTTTTTTTTTGGCCAACTTCATAAGTAAGTTTTAATCCTTAAAAGAATATTCCTCTTTTTTTTTTTCATCACGAATATAATAAAATCTACACCCCAATATCCCTTTATCGCCAAACCCCTCACAAATCTACCAGGACTTGGTGCTTTGCCATCACCTTCTGAGCTACACCCAGAATGCGATGATCCACCTGCCACCTATCAGGCTGACTGCCCCCAAGGTAGAGCAATGCAGGTCAACATCCATTACGGGCAAGAAATCTGGCTCTTCTTGTCCAATATGAAGCCTTCAGGCCATTATCGTTTATTTTCCTCTCCGTCATTTTTCTGCTGCGACGTGAACAGATGGAGGTTTTCAGCATACAGGTCGAGCTCAACGCCACGGAGAGGCAGCTGCACGATCTCACCGCACTCCTGTCTTGCCGAGGCCTCCGCAAGGTAAACGGGGGACTTGCGGCACTGAACAGAGAATGGCCTTAGAGTCCTGATCAGGTCATTCTCACATTTCTGGCATGTGGCTGGTGAAACTTTTAACACTTGCTTCATCTTCTACAGCAAAAGCACACCAACTTTTTTGTGGTGGGATGTTATTCAGCTTGGCCTAGCTCTTTGTGCTTTCAAGGATTTGCTGATTAAATCCCATACGTCGCTGGATGGCAGTAGCAGCTGTGCCTGGCTCAAAGCCCATTTTCTGAAACCCTGGCTGAATTTTTTTTTTAACATTCCCATGTCTTTGTGAACCACAAACATTCCTGTTTGATCCCAAACTGCATTGGCCAGCTTGTGTATAACTCCAGCAGCTGTTAAATGATTCTCTTTTTTTTTTTTTTGGGCTAAATTAATCCTCCTCTGGCCATCGGGCGATTTCCACCTGGGCATCAGAGCGTCAGGTCTCCACTGCTTCACATTAGTTTTTTTGCCACATCACAATTGCCTTGTTTGCACTCGGAATGCTTTATCCGGTATCGTAGAGCCACCGGCTCAATTATTTCATTCTTATGTATATATTTGGCAAGTCAATGGAATATAAACGGGCTTTTCTCGAGAAAATTTGAACCTCAGCTTCTACTGCGGTCACAAATGCACTTGTTGATGAACCCAGAACCCCCTACTTAAGAGTTCTTACTGGTTTGTGTTCACAAATTACATTTAGCGAGAGTGGTCTCAAATAAGACCAAGTTGCTTTATGATGAATTTCCCGAATAATAATAGGCAAAAAGGTTTGACAGGATGGTGCAGAGGTGGCACGCTTGTCTTTGAGCTGTTTAGTCTGGTTTTAATTCTCGACTCGATGACAAACGACCACACTGGTACATCACAGGCAGGGTGTTGCATCATTGAGTGTGCCATTCTTCAGATGGACGTTCAGCCGGGAACCAATCTGCCAGAAATAAGCCGGTGAATGTTCAAGACACCTATGATATTTTTTTGCAAAGAGTAGGTGATTCTTGTCAGCACCAAATTCTAAATTCCTACCTGGAAGTGCAGCAGCATCGACTGCATCAGTGGCACTGCTGAATCTCAGCAACCAGCAGGCCAAACCTGCAATTTAATCCCAGTCCAATCAGCATTTGCGAGATATTAAAAAATATATATATATATATTTCAGTAAAACCTCTCGAAAACTAAACTCTGAGATTGAAAAATTTGGACGGTTGATTTGGTTTAATGGCTTTTGCATATTCCAAGCGAAAGATGTAATTAGGAAGGCGGTTCCTGGATGTTGAATAACTTACTGCTGTGCTTCCTGTTAGTGAGTGGGTTGCTTTGCTGGTAGCAACACCTTCTGATTATGCTCCAGACACTCTAAATGCCCCGATTAACCTTGTTTACCACATTTGATAACGGTGTGGAGTGTTTTTTTTTGAGATTAACAGATGCCATCATTCTTTGAGCAATTTCAATTTGCAATGCTGTGTGTGAAACCTCCGGCAGGACTACGTGCAAGCCATTCGCTCGGTGTGTGAAGGGTGTGGAAAGGGCCTACTGTTCCAGATAATCTTCTCGGTCCTCTCCATTATTATCCTCAATGTGCTCATTTGGGGAGGAACTCATACCTGGTCATGGGTCATTTCCAGGTGTGTTTACAATCCTCCGTTTCCCTTTCATTGGCAGCATTTTAGTGTCCATCCCAAGTTGCCTCGAGGGCATATATGATACCATGTTAAAATTGTGGTCTGATATGACACACAAACACGTGGGACAGGTAGATTACCTTTTCCTCAAGGCATTCCAACAATATGACAATGAGATGGTAATTTTGCTAAATTGCTTCGTTTACAGAGACTTGGAATCCACATACTTACTACTGCTGCCTTCAGCCAGACCTCATCACATCCTCACCCCTAGGCTACCATTCCCACAACCTTGGTGTTTTCATCCTCGCCTGTGTGTGTTAAAGCTTCAGTACAGAGAAAGTATATGTTTATTTTGATATATTATAAAAACAAATCCTTATTTCTTTTCTTAGGAACACATTTCTGTCCAAAAAAACCTGTTGGCCAGATGAAGTCATCCACGACGCACCTGCTCCTCGACAGACCTCAGCACATCATCTTGCCGAACTCCAATCTGACTATGCGATCCCTACACCACCTTGTCAAGAGTAAGTCTGTGTTTGATGATGTCATCAGTTTGTTCTGGCCTCATGTAAGACCAGCATATTACACATTAAATTACAAGATTTGTACCACTCGAACAACAAGTTGAAAATAAATATCCAGTATTGGTTGTAGGGGAGTTGGCAGGATGGCTGAGAGTTACGCACACTCGCCTCTAAGTTGTCTAGCCTGGGTTCCAATCCCAACTCAGCTATAAACTGTCATCCTGGTGTTTCACAGGCAGGGCGATTCATCATTGTGTGTGCCGTCCCTCGGATGAACATTAAACTTGGCGTCCCATCTACTGACATTGCCGGTGTGCCTTCGAGACCACCACCCTTAACGTTGCCGGTAGAGGTCTTGAAACTCACCAGAGGGTGGAGAAGAATTTTGTCTCAAGGGACACTGGATACCATTGACCAGAGTTGCAGTGCCAGGCTTAATGGCGGAGCTGAGCTGTTCAGCGAGTTGAGGCGTAAAACTAGACATGCGCCGAGGGCAGACAAGGAGGCCGATGTGCGAGCAGTCTGTGCGGGAGTGGAGCATCACCTGTGGTCAGGTGATTCTCGTCCTGCTTACAGGGGAATTTGTGCATTGCGTTCCTCCAAGCCCGTCCCTCTGTGTACTGCAGTTAGAGCAGAGGGTGGTGGGCTCTTGACAGAGGAGTCCGAATTGAAGGCCCGCTGGGCTGGTTACTTTGAGCTGGATGTACCAGGCTGATCCCCCAGCTGTTGAGTTGGATGTCAGGGGTGTGACTATCCCTATTGCTGACCCTCCAATCAAGAGGCTGCGGAAACATGAAACAGGCTGCGGTGAACCGGTTGAAATGGGGGCATCCATGCTGAACTTCTCAAGGCTGGTGGAAATGCTGTACTTGTGTTGTCGCATGCAGTTTCGTGCTTTGCCTGGAACACAGGCATCATCCCAACTGATTGGAAGAGGGGGCTTGTTGTCTCCCCTCGGGAAAGAGAAGGGTGATCACCAGGACAGCAGCAATGACCGAGGTGTGATGCTGCTCTCACTGCTGGGCAAGGTCTTTGCTTGAATAATTATTGATGGGGTTCGCCAGCATCTGCTTGAGCACCAGCACCAGCACCCAGAGCAATCAGGCTTTACACCAAAGGAGGTCAACGATTGTTCGTATTCTTGCTATTTGGGACCTCACTGAACGCAGACGAGAGTTTTTTCAGGGGCTGCTTGCAGCCTATGTTGATCTCTGTAAAGCGTTTGATTCGGTGAATCGGGATGCCCTCTGGAGGATTCTTGGTCTCCATGGGGTGCCATCAAAACTGATCGATCTGATATCTGAACTAAACTCTGGAACTGAAAGTGCTGTGAGATGTGGTGGTACCATCTCTGACTTATTTCCAGTTGTCACTGGAGTTCGTCAGGGGTGTGTACTGGCCCTTACACTTTCCAGCACTTGTATGGATTGGATTCTGGGGAGGATGTCAGAGATATCAAGTTGCGGTGCATCGTTTGGGAATCTCAACATCTCTGACTTTGATTTCGCAGACGATGCAGTCATCTTTGCGGAGCTCTGGATATCCTTTTGGGGGCCCTTATGGTGCTGAATGAGGAGTCAGAGCCACTGGAATTAATGGTTTCCTGGGTCAAAACTAAGATCCAGGCTTTTAATGACATCTTGGATGCTGCTAAGTTGTCTGTTTCTGTTTGTAGCGAGGATGTTGATGTCATGGAGAGATTCACTTACCTTTACAGTTATATTCATGTATCTGCTTGCTGTGAGCCAGAGGTCAAGAGTTGTCTGAGTCAGGCGAGTCATGGATTCACTGGATCATAGGGTGTGGCGCTGCCGGTACCTGTGCAGGAGGACGGAAGTCCAAGTCTTCAGATCCTTGGTGCTTCCAGTCTTGCTCTACGGATGTGAGACTTGGACTCTGACCAGGGATCTGAGAGGGAGACTTGATTCCTTTGGTACCAGGTGTCTTCGGAGAATCCTTGGCTATTGCTGTTCGGACTTTGTTTCCAATGAGCGCTTCCTGAGAGATTTGTTACCTTCATATTCTGTAAGTATCAGCTGCAGCTGTATGGACATGTGGCTCGTTTTCCTGATGCTGATCCTGCTCACCAGATTCTCTCAGCGAGGGAGTCTCGTGAGTGGAAGAGGCAAATGGACCGACTACGTGCCTTGTGGTTGCAGCCGGTTAATCAGCATCTCTAGGAGACGGGGGATGGGCCAGGCATCTGCCGAGGGGATGGCCAGACGGAGGCTCCTGGATTACCGGCGGAAAGTGGATGCAGCGACGCGCTGCTCCGGCACTTGCTCCCAAACCTGACCTGACCTGACATTAGTTGGTGGATGTTAAAGTTCCCACGGCGTTCTTCGTGGAGACTGGGTGAGCAATTGCCGGCACCCTGGCCAAATTCCTTCCCTGGTTGCTGGGAAGCCAATGGCAAACTACCCAGCATAACCCTTTCCAAAAAACTGCTTCGGTCGCACCAATTCGCCCTCGTTGGTTGTAGTAATAGTGTGTCACAAATTGAACATTATCCATTCATTTTCCTGCAGTCATCATGCCCAACAAGCATCATCAACTGTTTTTGGTAATCGCCAGTCATTATTATTATTATTGGTATTTTTCACAAATAAATTGCCTCCAATTCGCAATTAATTATCCCGCACGCACGAAGCAAAAAGTGGGGTCAAGCAATTAATTGTTTCACCTTTTCTGTCTGTCCACAAACATTAATTTATGATCAAGGAACAACTTTATTTCAATTTGACGAATCAGAACATGAATCGGAAAACGAACTTGTCGTTCAGCAGTACTTTGGCCCTGAGTTTGTCCCGATCGTGCAGAGAGGAGTGAGATGATTTTTTTTTTCGTCTGTCTGCCTGTCAGTAAAACAAAAATTGATGAAATTAAAGGACACAAACAACATGCACGAAGAACTAATGTAACGTGTTAAATAAGGTGGTGCAAAAGATGTTGCATAAACTGCAGTAAACTTTCAAAAAAAATTTATACGACCTTTAAAATCTTTGCTTTATTCCAATTGAATTATATACTTGAACACTGTAGAACACAAATCACCTTTTTGGCACTTCCAAAACACTTCCGTTCAACAGTACTTGGAAAAATACTACAGCATTTTACATCATCTCAATCAATCAAATTTGCTGCTCGCAGATCCCACCCATGCCCATGTTTCTCTAGACTGCACGAGGTAAGGTGTTCTATTAATTCTCCATTTATTTATTTTAAAAGAAAAGTTTTTTTTTTCTGTTTCTCATCCTCTGCTCCCACCCTCCTCACCCATACTCCTCTTTTGCCTTGCTGCCAAAGCGAATGAAACCTTTGTTTTGCGCATATTTTAACTCAATCGCAACATTTCTAAATCCATCTTTAATGAGAAGATACAGAAAGTGAATGGTGCAGCCATTGAACATTTAATGTTCAAACCTTCACTTGAAATACATACTGGCTTGAGGGTTAGGTGGTGGGGGGGGGGGAAGAAAACAAACAATTTCATAAACTAGTTACATTTGCAGTCATGAACCATTTATGAAAACTGGATAAGCTTTGATCATGCATAAGTCATTGTACAACTTTTTCTTGCAGAACAAGTACCAATGGTTTTATTTACAAGGAATTAAGGCACAGGAGGAGGCAATTTGGCCCATCATGCCTGCACCACACCAATACCAGATTTAATCAATCCGTCGATACCCCTTCCCTTCGTGTGCAGCCTTTTGGCTGCTACACTGGTACTCATTTCGCCGACCTCGTAAGGTTGACAGGCTGAGTCAACCCCCTGATGTTAATTCAGCGGAAAAAAGAGCTTGAACTCAGGATCCTTGGATCCCAACCCACCACCCGAAGCACTAAGCCAACACCAAGTTAAACATGGTATTGGCTTTCTTCATACAATTTCTTCATAAGAAAACTGCACTTACTTCATCTTTCCTTCTGAGGGGTTATTTGTTATGAATCCAGATTACTCGAGTGTCATGGACATTATAGCGGGTCATTAAATGGCCATCTTGTAGGTTCGAATTAAAATTAATACATTTGCTGCCCAAATACTTTCTGCACAGATCTATGCCTGCTTTCCCACGAGTCACAGAAATGGAAGGCAGCAGTGGGATTCCACAGTGGTACCTTGGGGCCAGTGGGGATTCGGCCTCGGTTAGGATCGGCCAGGAGACGCCAGGCGAAAGCTTCAGCACGTACGACACTGATTACGTGTGAGGGATGGGATTGTTGTCGCTATACCATGCTGGTTTGCGCTGCAAGTAAAAATAATTTTTGAACGTATTATGTGCTCAACTCAGAACAGAAATATCTGATGTTTGTGGAAATCACTGATCTAATTATCCAGTTTTGGATTTGCACCAAAAGTTTAATATCAACCAATTAATTTATTTGCAGGAACCAGAATATATTGTTTGCGGATAATCCAAGATATGAGAACTTTGTGATGATGGGAAGGAGCTCACCACTACCCACGGTAACCACAACATGCACAACCACCACATGCATCCCTGTTGACCACAGTGACTGAGTAATAAATAATTTCACTCCTTAATTGCTTCGTTGGATTTTTCCAGAAGAGCTCGTCTGGGTGCATCTTTATAAGCTTCCAAAAGTTTTTGTGCTCTTTCATGTCATTAGTTCTCGAAAGATGGATTGTTATTAGTTCATAGAAAAACAGTTGGAAATGGATGGAAATATGGAAATTAACTGGAGAGTTCATGGAACTCTTCACCCCATGCAGTGTTTAAGTATATACTTCAATTGAAATAAAATAATGATTTTATAAGTCGTTTAAAAAAATTCCAGAACTTTAGCACCGTTGCAGCAGTCAAACACCACCCAATTTAACATGTACAAGGACTGTCAGACCCTGCTATTTACTAGCGGGGGGATATGTTCCTGAAAAATGCCGTAAATGTTGAAATCTGCGAATGTCGGGGCATTGTTTAAATAAAAAAAATTCCATCGTTTAAGCTCCTGGAAGAGCGATTATTACACAGAACAAATCAGAACACAACATAAAGGGAACAGCAGGGCGGAGGGAGAAACTAGTCAGAGACTGACAAACAAGAGATACAGGTAACGATGAGGGGTAAGGGAAAACAAAGGGTGGACAATATGGATACATCAACAAAATTGTGTTTGACCAGTTTGTGATTTTGTCAAGGTCTGAGGAGAGGGAAGAGGCTGCTGCCGGTCTGTCAGATTGAGAGACGTCATGGCAGAGAGTGGAGTCATCAAAGACATAAAGATGATTTTCTGGAGATTTTCCAAAGGATTACTTTATTTTTAATCTGGAGTCAGTGAGATCATTAATGAAGATTATGAATAATATGGGACCCAGAACACTGCCGTGGGGTTCTCCAGCCTTAACAGAGGGAGACAGAGGAGATGAAAGGGTTCCGTTGAGAGCCACACGTCGTCTTCGAGAGTGGAGGCAGTCAGTAGGCCTTGGATTCCATTGGCAGACAGTTTGGAGAGCAAGGCAGGATGCCAGACTATCAAAAGCTCGAAATATGTCCAGAGAGACAGCCCTGATCTCATGTCTGATATTGAGGGCCTCCACCATTGCTGGGTGAGTAGAAGCGACATGTCAAAGGTGGAGTGACCAGGTCTTCATCTGAATTGATGATCTGAGATGAAGCTGTTGGAGAAAAGGAATGATTTTATGTCAACTGCAATGATGGATTCCATGACCTTGATGATGATTGGAAGTACAGGAAGCTCATTGGGCTGTAGTAAGGAGATCCGTTTTTGCACCTTTTTAGCTCACCTGGAACGGAGTTCTCTGGAGCTTTTGGAATTGCGCAACATCCGTCTGTCCATTAACAAACTTTTGCAACTTCTTTTCTGAAACTACACACACGATTTTGATGAAATTTCACCACAACGTTCATCACCTGGTATATACCGAAGTTTGTTTATGGCATTAAAAAAATCGGTCCCTGAGGAGGTCTAATGTGGGTTACCCCCCAATATTGGTATTTGCTTTCTTCTCAGAAACTACAGTTTTAATGAAATTTGACCTCAACCTTCATCACCTGTGGTGTACCAAAGTTTGTTCACAGCTTTTGAAAAGGCAGGGTCTAAGGGGTTTTACCGGAGGGGGGGGGGTTGCCCCCCAAAATAGGTATTTTTTCTCTTCTCAGAAATTACACACACAATTTTGATGAAACTTAACTACAATGTTCATCACCTGTGATGTACCAAAGTTTTTCATGGCATTAAAAAAACAAAACAAATGCAAAAGGTATTTACTTTCTTCTCCATTCAATATTTTGTGGGTTATCCTCGCCTACCAGTGGTTCTGTGGTTTTCTTATCCAGCCGCTACCAGGTAAGCACCCAGGGGTATTGCCAATACTTTTTAGCTCGCCTGTTCAAAGAACAGAGAGCTATAGCGATACCCCCGGCGTGAGCGTGAGCGTGAGCGTCAGCATCAGCATGAGCGTGAAAATGTTAAAGTTTTTGGTGCAAGTTATTTCCTTTCTAATGTTTTTCTCTACCACAATATTTTTTACTGATTACAATACACAAATACATATATTGCTTTAAAATTATTTGGATCAAACTTCACTGCAATGCTTTATTGGATTCGCAATATATGCAAGATATCCCTTATTGGCAGGTTTTGTGTGTGTGTGTGCGTGTGTGCGTGCGCACGCGCCGTGAGGCTCCACAGCACAAACCGGCAAACCGATAATTTATTTATTTACCGAAAACGATTCCCCACCCACACACCACCTCCAATTATTTATTTATTTACCAAAAACTATTCCACGACCCACACACCGCCTCCAATTATTTATTTATTTACCATTTCGGATTCTCCTCCCGACACACCACCGCCAATTATTACATTGCCAAAACGAAGTTTTGCAAGATATGTTAGTCAGCTTGTATTTTTTTTGTTTGTTTATCTGTAATCACGTACAAAAAATTCTGCAGAGCACAGTTATCATTGGAAATTTTTGTAACTTCACATATCAGAGGCCTATAGAGGTCCCTTTCAGTACACATAATTTTGAAGGTCAAGGTCAAAGGTCAAGGTCACTTTGTCGCAAATCAGGGGAGTCGACGAAACCCTTATTTTTTGAGTAATTTTGATCGGATCGTCTTCAAACTTCATGGGAATATAGTTCATGGTCTGGCGCTCAGCTGATTAATTTTTGGTGGCGATTGGCCTTGACCTTCATGGTGAGCGCCTAAGGTCAAACATATTTGACCCCAAGGTCAAATTTTCAAGTTTTAGGAACCATATCGTGTATTACCTCAAATTGAACACCTCGATGAGTGCTTTCTAGATACGTCAAGCTTGAGACATTATGACGTCATTTGGTGACAATATGAGGCAAACGCATATTTTTCATGGTTACGCTGTAGAACGATTCTCATCGGAATCTCTCGTAGGCAGATATTCCTCAAGGAGTCACACCTGGTGGATAGCAGCTCTGTTCACCTCAGTGTGACCTTAAAGAAGTCACACGTGGTCACCTTTTGGCAAGATACGGGTCACCCTGCGGGTGACATTAGTTTATTTATTTACCGAAAACGATTCCACGATCCACACACCACCTTTAATTATTTATTTATTTATTCACCGAAAACGATTCCACCACCCACACACCACCTCCAATTATTTATTTATTTTCCATTTCGGATTCTCCTCCCAACACACCACCTCCAATTATTTATTTACCGAAAACGATTCCACGACCACACCACCTTATTTATTTATTTACCGTAAACGATTCCACGACCCAAACACCACCTTTAATTATTTATTTATTTGCCGAAAACGATTCCACGACCCACACACTACCTCCAATTATTTATTTATTTACCGTAAACAATTCCACTACCCACACACTACATCCAATTATTTATTTATTTACCGTAAACGATTCCACGATCCACACACCACCTTTAATTATTTATTTATTTATTTGCCGAAAACGATTCCACGACCCACACACTACCTCCAATTATTTATTTATTTACCGTAAACAATTCCGCGACCCACACTCCACCTCAAATTATTTATTTATTTTCCGTAAACGATTCCACGATCCACACACCACCTCCAATTATTTATTATGTAAAGTGGGAGTGGTGTAGGAAAGTGGGCGTGGCTTATGCAAAGTGGGTGTGGTGTATGAAAATATTGTGTGGCTCAGGAGGTGTGGTCAAACAAGAGCATTGAGAGAAGTTTATCTGGTTTTCCGTGTGTGTGTGCGTGTGTGTGTCTGCAACGCGAGGCTCCACAGCACAAACCAGCAAACTGATAATTTATTTATTTACCGAAAACGATTCCCCACCCACACACCACCTCCAATTATTTATTTATTTACCGAAAACGATTCCATGACACACACACCACCTTATTTATTTATCGTAAACGATTCCACGACCCACACACCACATCCAATTAATTATTTATTTACCGTAAACGATTCCACGATCCACACACCACCTTTAATTATTTATTTTCCGTAAACGATTCCACCACCCACACCACCTCCAATAATTTATTTATTTACCATTTCGGATTCTCCTCCCGACACACCACCTCCAATTATTTATTTATTTCCCGAAAACGATTCCACGACCCACACACCACTTTTAATTATTTATTTACCGAAAACAATTCCCCACCCACACACCACCTCCAATTATTGATTTCCCGAAAAGGATTCCACGACCCACACACCACCTTTAATTATTTATTTACCGAAAACGATTCCCCACCCACACACCACCTCCAATTATTTATTTATTTACCAAAAACGATTCCACGACCCACACACCACCTCCAATTATTGGATTCGCGAGATATCCCTTATTGTTGGGTTTTCCGTGTGTGTGTGTGTGTGTGTGTGTGTGTGTGTGTGTGTGTGTGTGTGTGTGTGTGTGTGTGTGTGTGTGTGTGTGTGTGTGTCTGCAACACGAGGCTCCACAGCACAAACCAGTGAACCGATTTCGATGAAATTTGCCAACATGTGCAATATGTGTTGGCAATGTGCTCGTTTGAATTTCGTTGCCTAGCAACCACCCATTGCTGTGCAGCGGCCAAAAAACTGCGTACAGTATTTTCAATACTTGTCCTTCAGTTTTGAATGTAGAGAATCGAGACTTCAGAAATTAAGCACTTCGAGATATTTAGAAAATTTTACTTTAGCCGATTTTTGATTGAGGTTTTATTTTTCAAATGGTAGTCCTTCAAAAATCGGGTGTCTATTCAGTCATTTTTTTATGAGGGGCTTAGGAAAGTGAGCAGAGCTTAGGGAAAGTGGACGTGGTTGATGAAAAGTGGGCGTGGCTTTTGAAAATATTGTGCGGCTCAGGAGGTGTGGTCAAACAAGAGCATTGAGAGAAGTTTATAGGGGTGTGTGTGTGTGTGTGTGTGTGTGTGTGTGTGTGTGTGTGTGTGTGTGTGTGTGTGTGTGTGTGTGTGTGTGTGTGTGTGTGTGTGTGTGTGTGTCTGCAACGCGAGGCTCCACAGCACAAACCAACAAACCGATTATTTTTCAAATGGTAGTCCTTCAAAAATAGGGTGTCTATTTACCGTCATTTTTTTATGAGGAGTGCCAGTTGGCAAAATACACAATAGGAAAAATCTTGCCAGGCAGAGGAACAATTGTATGTGAACCAATACGTCTTGGCAATGAATCTTCGTCGGTGGATCGGTCAGAATGAAAAGCATTGTATCCAGCGCTTCGATCCTAGCGAATCCCTCGTCGCCTACCGGCTTGTAAAAAATATTATTAGACGTCTTTTAAAAATGATAAATGTATTAACAGGCGAGCATTGGGTGGCTTTGACACCAACTCTGGTTAGCTCGCCTGTTCGAAGAACAGAGAGCTATTACGATACCCCCGGCGTCAGCGTGAAAATGTTAAAGTTTTTGGTGCAAGTTATTTTTTCCTTTCTAATGTTTTTATCTACCACTATTTTTTATATGCCCAATATATATATATATATATATATATATATATATATATATATATATATATATATATATATATATATATATATATATATATATATATATATCGGGGCGTATTATGTTATACCGGTCGTCCGTCCGTCCATCCCTGTTCACACTCTAACTCGCAAAGTTTTCAACTTTCACATTTCATATTTGGTACATCGGTACAGACTGTGGAGACGGTGTATCGCGACATACGTTCGTCATCTAAAGTGGCTGCCATGGCAACCAGGATGCTGTTTTCCATCCGTTCCTGTCCGCACTCTAACTCCCAAAGTTTTCAACTTTCACGTTTCATATTTGGTACATAGATACAGACTGTGGAGACTGTCGTGACATACGTTCGTCATCTAAAGTGGTTGCCATGGCAACCAGGATGCTGTTTTCCATGTCGTAGCACAATTCTGTATATACCTTCTTGTTCGGGCGTATATTGTGCTCGCTCACTTGCGCTGTTGTTACTGATTAAAATATACAAATACATATATTGCTTTAAAATTATTTGGATCAGACTTCACTGCAATGCTTTATAAAAAATATTAATTATTAGACGAGCCTTTTAAAAACGATGAATGTATAAACAGGCGAGCATTGGGTGGCTTTGACACCAACTCTGGTAATGTAATGCTGTGATGTTGGCCAATTTCCAATTTCCCAGGTGGATATAGGAGACAAGTTCTGAAGTGTTAAACAAAGATTTAAAAAACGCGAAGCACGAATGTCGAAGCACGTCACACTTTATGACCTGCGAATACATGGGGTCTGCGAATAGCGAGGTCCAACAGAACTGCAAAAATGAAGGTTATTGGAAATGATAAGATGGTGATTTGTATTCTTTTGTGTTCAAGAGTATAATTAAATTTCAATAAAATAAAGATTGTAAAAGTCGTATAAAAAAATTCTGGAATTTACCTCTGTTGACGTAGTGTCTATTACCACACCCTATCTTCTCTAACACATTGCATTAGTTATTTGTGCCTGTTGATTGTGTCCTTTATGACATCCTTAAAAACAGCAAGCTTCCTGTTTGGAATGATTTTCAATTTTGTTTGACTGCCAGACAGGCAGACAGAGTAAACAAATAAAAATAAATAAATTAAATGTCATTCTTGTCTGCGCATGTGCAATTGGGACAGATTCAGAGCCAAAGCACTGTAAAATGATAGGTTTGTTCTCCGATTTGTGTTCAAGATAAAACAAGCTTTCCTTGATCATAAACTGACGTTTACAGACAGAGACAGACATAAACCAATTGCTTAACCCCACTGTTCACTTCATGTGTGTTGGGTAATAAATTATGGGATGGAAAGTTTAATTGCTTAGTTTTTGTTAGTTTATTAGTTTTTGAATTCTTTTGATTTTAGTTTTTTTTTTTAATTCTTCCAAAACTAACAAACCAGACTGAATTTGTCCTGCCTGTTATTGTTTCTCTGTTTTCCCTCGATCAAAATTCCTTCTCCAATAGCAACAAAAGCTAAAGAAGAAGAAAAATTCCATGAAAAATAACCCCCACCCCACAAGTCATTCTTTATCCTTTTCCTCATTACTTCGTCGTTTTTTAATATTTTTTTTATTTTAACTTGCAGACTTCTTCATGATACTTGAAGCTTCGTTTAACCCTGTTCAAGCTCTGATTTCAAAATGACTCCCTCCTGTAGAAATTTTTCAATTTCTCTGTAACCCCCACAAGTTGCCAAATACAGGCACTCCTTGCTATACGCACTGCTGGTTTACGCATTTTCACTGATACGCAATGAATAAAACTAACGAACACTTTTCACTATATGCCAAGTATTTTCGATGATGCACTTTTTTTTTCCGCTGCCGCGTCTATGTTCTATGTCTAAGGAGTAGCATATGTTCTGCAACCGTGAGAACGGAAGGGAAATTATTCCATTGTAAAGCGAAGGGTACGAGTAAAATAATGTACTATTGTATTGCAAATTAACATCCATTAAATGGGTCGGTGCCATTAAACGGATTGTTTTATTTTTAATCTGGACGTTGTACTGTAGAGTACTCCGGGCATCATAATCGAGTGGTATCAAGTAACTTTCGTTGTGAATAATTTTCGTAAAACTTTCCCCAAACCTTACAATACAAATGGAAAACGACTTGTATCGACTCTGTTAAGCACATGTGTTAAGCTCCCCTCCCACAATCTCTTCTCCTATTATTGGTGGGTACACTCCTGCACTTGTTTTTCTTCTATTTTGATGTATTTATGGTGGGTATTCATTTAATTAAACATATTAGTGATGTTCTATTTTGATTTACCGAGTTATGTCTTGTACATTTAATTAGATTAGGTTTGGTTGCCAAAGGTGTCCGAACATCAGCCCTCAGGAACACATCTTCGATTTATAACACGATGTTGATGGGAAAATCTTCTTCCGTATGCACACTACTTTCATGGAACGCATTTAGTTCGAATAGCAAGGAGAGCCATTACTGTTTCATGACCTTTTTCTTTCGTCTTGCACATCTTTTAGGTGGGGGGGGGGAGGGAGGGAGGAAGGAAGGGAGGGATGGGCAAATGAACCCCTGGCCCCCAGCCTAAACATACTTTGAAAAAGCCCATTCTGAATAGAGGAGAGGGTCAAGTGACATTTTAAAATGCTTCTTCATTTACTGTCCTTTACAAACACTGCACATCCTGAGATCCGGAGAGGTTATTCTTAGTCTCATTTTCTGTTCCGTTTCCATAAAGCTTGCTAACCTCCACCCCATGTCCTGTCCTTACGATATTTATTACAGCATGGCTTTCCTTCATGCTTTCAACAACACTTCCCTTCAACTTGGTCGTGATGTCAGTCGAACTGGATTCAGAAGAGAAATCTGGTCTGCAGCAAGTACCCAATTGACATGTTCATCACAAGAATCTCCATTCCTCACTGTTCATTAATTATTCACACAAACCCCTCCTTGCTCTCTGGAATACCTCTCCACGACCAACTAAAGTGAGTCTGCGTGGTGTAAAATCCATCAACTGATGACACTTCATATAATCCCTTTCTTCGAATATGGATTAACTCGTAACTATCCATCCCAACTCTGTTCCTCATCTCCAGTGATTTAAACTTCCATCATGCTAAGTGGCTGGGAGTCGGCTCTTGCATTGCAGCTGAGGCTGTGACTCCGTAGGTCTGACCTAATCTAAACCTTCACAATCTGGACTTCTGCAACTGGTACGTCTTCCCTCTTGGACCTGGCAATGACTAATTTTCCATCCTGTTTCTCCTCTGCCCCTCTTGGCTCCTCTGACTGTTCTTGTCAGCCCAGAATCTCTCTGGATATTGTGAGGGTGTAACCTCAACACCGCATAATATGGCTGTTGGCACAGGCCAACTGGCAGACTGCAATCTGCTCTCTCACAAAAAGATTGGGCAACCTAACTTTCCATCCACAGCATGTGATATTGATTACTGTTGTGGCCAAAAATATTGACACCCTTGCACTTTTTTCAAATAATGCACCATTTCTTCCAGAAAATTGTTTACATTAAAAAATATTTTGGTATCCACATATGTATTTCCTTGGTTTGTAGTGGTTGAACAAAAAACAAAAGTGGTTGCAATGGTTTACAAACAAAAAAAGCTGATAAATTTACTAAATCTTAGCTTCTTCCACATATAAATCCAAAAATGGCCCAGACAAAATTATTGGCACCCTCGAGAAGTTGTTCGAAATAATTAGATTTCAAGCAGTTGATTCTACTTTACTTTGGAATTGAACGCACCTGTGGTGAGTTTGCAGGTGCCTGCAATATAAAAATCACTCATTCAACCAGTTTGAATAGAGAAAATTACCCCTGTGTGTGGGTGACGGTCATCTCTATAATACCACAAGTTCTCAATGTTCAGTTCAGGTAACCGCGAAAAAGTCCAAACTAACAGTTTAGATTGAAATAGTTCACAGAGATACACTAGGATAATACTACTAATGACAGTTAATAAATATGTATTATGCCTGGTGTTGGCTTAATGGTTAAGGTAGTGGGCTTGGGATCCTAGGGTCCTGAGTTCAAATCCCGCTCAGCTGTTGAATTAACACCAGGTGGGGTTGACTCTGCCTGTCATCCTTCCGAGGTCGGCAAAATGAGTGCCAGCATGCTGGTATACTGTGTCGGAGTGGTGACCCGTCCAGGATTGTTCCCAATAGCCAAGGAGACTGCTTCGGCGGCACCAACGCTCTGCACAGAGTATGGTCCTAATGGATGGAAATATGTATTGTTCATTTAGTACCCGGATTAACACATCAGAATCACCAGTAAGTGCAATACGTGATTTTCCGGTCCGTCCACTCTCTGGGGACATTTCACTTCTGGTTGTAGAAAAAAAATGAAAAAATAGGCTTAGCTCTCGGAGATTATGATAATCCTGTAGATTATTCTTCACTGATTATAATGCAACTTTCAGAATGAAAATTAGTCAAGTATTTATAGAGATATTGAGGTTTGAAAAATCGTTAGAGCTAGCAAATTCATTAATTCCACAGAAGTTTCGTGACATTGTACAAAGTAACATGTCAGGTATGAAAAAACATTTTGTATGCCAGATTCATTAATTATTAATTCATTAATTATGGAATGTACTCATTGATATATAAATCAGAAAGCCCGAAGTATGTAGCATAATTTATCACTTATCCCCTCATCCGGGATCCGTGGCCTCACCCCACAGCCTGCAGCCCTATGTCCGCCGGTGATTATGTTAGATATCGGCACGATCGAGAGGAGCCTGCGAATGATCCCTGCTGATGCACTGAATTGATGCAATCGTTCGGCCAGAATATTCGTTGTCAAGATGTTGCGTGATTAAATCACCAATGCAGTCACTTGAATTTATACCGCCGACATGATTCTTAACAATCACCTTCGCCCCAGAAACCACAGTCAATCTGAACCACGCTGGCCACTGCTCAGACGCCATGACCGGACTACTGCGCAGTTCAACTACGCAGTTCTATATTTTTGGCCACAACAGTAATCAATATCACGCAGTTTGGTTAAAGATGACTCAGCATTTTGGCACGCGCGCACGAAATTATATTTTGAAAATAAATGCCGACGTTTACATTTCGGGTTTTGAAACTTTTGCACCTTCGGCGGAAAATGTATAAATATAAAAGGCTAAAATGTGTTTTATATTTATATTTCATTTCTCCTTCCTTCCTTCTTTGCGAATCGCATCGGCGTTTTTGGCCATCTTCCAGATCACGTGACGATCAAACGGGAAGGAAATTCAAAAATCTGTCCGGTTAGATACAAGATAATATTTTTTACTATCATAATCAATAAACATTTGCCGAATATCTTGTAGAATGGCAGACGAGATAGGTTTTGAAAATGGCGATTTTTATAACTTACGTGACCTCGTGACCTCGTCCCTGACCTTGAACCCGGACAAAAGTTATCGTTGTGCAACACTCAGACCTCTACCCACATACTAAGTTTCATCAAGATCGGAAATAAAAATTGTGGACGGACGTACGGACATTTGGTCCAGCTTTATTAGGTCATCTCGGTAGAGATGACCTAAAAAGGAGATGATCTGCTGTTTTGTGTCAATGTGTGTACTGCAGTGACATGAAGAAAAGAAAGGAAACCAAACAATTATCTGAGGAAGTCAGACACAAGAATGTAGCCAAGCATGGACAATCTTAAGCTACAAGTTCATCTCCATTGACCTTGATGTTCCTGTGTCCACCATACACAATGTTATCAGGAAGTTTAAGGCCCATGGCACTGTAGCCAACTTCCCTGGACGTGGCTGCAAGAGAAAAACTTGATTGAAGATTACAGCGAAGGATTGTTCGAATGGTGGAAAATGCACCTCGATCAACTGCCAAACAGATTCAAGGTACGACTTTCAACTTGCACCATCCGTCTCCAACTCTATGAAAGGGGTTTCTATGGTAAGAGACCCAGGAGGACTCCTCTGCTGAGAGAGAGACACAGGAAAGCCTGACTGGAGTTTGCCAAAACACACCTGAACAAACCAAAATCTTTCTGGGAGAATGTCCTGTGGACAGTTGAGACCAAATTAGAGCTTTTTGGTGAAGCACGTCATCTCTGTTTACAGAAAACAAAATGAAGCCTTCAAAGAAAAAAACACCTTCCCTACAGTCAAACATGGAGGAGGTTCACTGATGTTTTGGGGTTACTGTCCTGCTTCTGGCACTAGATGCCTTGAATGTGTGCATGGCATCATAAAATCAGGAGATTACCATGGCATTTTGGAGAGCAGTGTTCAACCCATTGTCAGAAAACTGGGTCTCCGTCAGAGGTCATAGGTCTTGCATCAGGACAATGACCCCAAACACACTTCAAAAAGCACCCAGGAATGGTTCACGACAAAACGCTGGACTGTTCTGAAGTGGCCAGCAATGAGTCCAGATCTAAATAACATTGAACACCTGTGGGGAAATCTGAAAACAGCAGTTGGGAGAAAGCACCCTTCAAATCTGGGAGAACTGGAGCAGTTTGCACAACACTGGCCAAACTGCCAGTAGAGGTGGAGGAAGCTCATTCCTGGCTATAGGAAGAGCTTGACTGCAGTTATTTTATCCAAAGGCTGTGTGACCAAATACTAAGTCGGTGTCAATAATTTTGTCAATGCCATTTATTTGTATTTTTTGATTTAAAAGGCTATATTAAGTTCTGAATCAAAAACAAATGTTCTGTAATATTAAACACAAGGAATTGTGGAGACAAAATACTTTGGTCAATTTCAACTTATTTTTGGAGAAAATTATTTATTTTTCATATTAATTTTTATTATTTATTTGCGGAGAGTTATTTGACAAAGGTGCAAGGGTGACTATTTTTGGAGAAAATTATTTATTTATTTATTTTTGTATTAATTTTTATTATTTATTTGAGGAGAGTTATTTGACAAAGGTGCAAAGGTGACAATATTTTTGGCCATGACTGTACGTCTCCGAATACTTCTATAAAAGCGTACTTTCTCTCATGCACGAGTTTATCCTATCCTGCCTGTGGATATCCATTGTATCCCTTTGGCCCTGGCACACCGAATCATGTGACGGGGCTGTTGCAGTCAAACAATTTGCTTTCGCAAGATAAATGCAAACCAGTCTTGGCGTGATGTTTCAAGCCTAGTTAATAAAGCTTTCAACAAGTACGTCCACCCTGAGGGATGCCAGAAGACACCATCTTGTAACTCTCAACCAGTCTTCTTTTTGAAAGTTGTGGCACCTTGTCAAGTTTCTCTGATGTATGTTCTCCCTCCACTTCCTCCCCACCTCAAATTTCATCACCATGGACTCTGCTCAAGGTAAGGAAAAAAATTCACATCAGTGTTTGCCTCCAAGCTTTGTGCTCCGAACCCATCCTACTCCGTCCCCATCTTAATCCCTCATAACTACTGTCCACTTGACTGTTCTTATCATTCTTGAAGGTAGAGCAAGTTCTGTCAAGCCTCGACCATGGTTTATGACCGGCCTATATGGCATCAGTACACATATATTCTCAAATCCTTTTCTGCTGCTCTTGCTTCCAATCTGTCTGCCTCACCCCTCTCTCCCTCTTGATTGTTGAATGAATCCCCCTATTTATTTCTACAACCAACCGCTGGATGTGCTACTCTTCTTGAAAGATACCATGGGATCTGTAACATTCACAACCTGGATTTAGATGTGACCACTGGCTTTGTCTCTGTTCTATAGGATAGCACGCACCATTGATGCACTGACCTTCAGCATGGAATTTTTTTTAGTACATTTCATCCAAGTGGTGAGGATAAAACTCAGACTAGACGAGTCTGACAAGCACGTGACCGCTTGGGCCCTTTTAAGTTAATTAACTTTACAATTAAAATTTTCGATGTGCATATTGATTCTTCAACAACACATTCATTAAACCAGTTTTTGATTTATCATGGATATCTGCTTTAGATAGTATTAAAAAAAGAATGAATTACTTAGTCATTCCTGTTAGTGTCTATTTTTCTTGCCAACAATTGCTTTCTTCCTCTTCCTTCCCCTTTTTTCTGCAGTACGTTCCCTCGAAGAATCCTGTATACACAGATGTTGACCCTGAATGGTCCTGAGCAATAGACCTTAACATTCCAACACAATGTCTTACATAAACTCTTGAAGTAAACACTTCATTATTTCCATTCTTATGAGCAAACAACCACAATTGCTGTGCAATTCAAAAATAAACATCACCTGGTTATGCTTCATTTGCTTGGAGATTGTCCGGTTTAATTTTGATAACTTTAAGACTTCATCCCAGGCACCAGCTGGACACAAAAGTGGTACAGTAGTTGCACACATTCACAGTGCAATGACACTGCAACATGTCCAGCCAATCATGACATTATCCCCAAAAACAACGATTAATGCTGCGAGAGCAACAAGCCAGGGAGGCATTGATGCAGCCTCTTCTGTACAACGGTGGAACTTGGGATTTAAACCAAGTATCTGCAAAATGACTGCTGCACCACTCTGCCAATGTTCCTTCATGCCTCTCCACCAAGAACAGCACTGATTGTTCTCAAGGCAGCAGGCACCGAGGCCGTAGAAAGCCCCATGAAGTCGGGTCTGGGAGGTGCCTCGACCTTGGCTGAGGGCAACCGTTGATTACCGAGCAACATTTGAGCCACAGCTGGGTACCGCATCAAATCCAGCAGCTCTCTAATTCGGTACAGTAGAGTGTCCACCTCACACCTTGGTTGGTTGGCTGCTACCCATGGCTCCTCAGCAATGGTCCAGTGGTCTTCTGAGATTTTCCTCTTCCATTTTCCCTGCAACTGATCAGGCTCTTCTGGAAAGATGCCAGGAGTTGAGGGTTTATATTGTGTGTAGATCTTGTTTAAACTCAACTGAAGCCTGGAAATGGCAGGTAGTAGGTTAACAATATTTATGAGCAGCAAATATTAAACAAATCTTTCCTATGATATCAAAGAAACTAGTCCTCAATATCTGTTATGTAATCTCAGTAATGTATACCAGGCATTGGGAGGATGGGTGATCCCTTGCTGGAAAATTGAAGCAATTTGCAGGGAAGTTAGGGGGCAGTCATTTAAAAAATATCTATGCCCAGTTCACCTGCGGTTGAGATCCTGAATCTTCGATGCCAGTTTAGCCATGGCCATGGCAAGAATGGAGAGCAGTCGCGCACTCTGTGCTGACAAAACCTCACGTGAAGACTCGGCTATTAACGTTTCAAATGTGAGGGTCTCCAGTGTGTTGTAATACAGAGTGATCGTCTCTGCAGAGCCTTGAACATATTCTCCAATGATCCATACCTCGGGTCACCAGGAAAGAAATATCTGGGTGAATGAATTTCTGTAGACAGCAAAATTACTCCCCAACATGACCAAGCAGTTTGGGGCTGACCACAGGGTGGAATGTTTTTGGGGGAGGAAAAGGAAATAAAATTTAGAAAATCTCTAAATTGAGAAATGGCAGTATGATTGGCGAAAAAAAAGTGTAGAGCAAATACAAAGGAGGGGTGGAGGAGGTAGGTGGAAAGAGAGGAAAGGGAAGGAGTATGTGTGGATCTTGCAGATCCAGAGAGGTCTAAAACTCCACCATCTATATGTACATATTTTCAAGTGTTTGTACATTTGTAGGTTATTCTTTCACCACCACACTGTATCACCTAGAAGCCCCAAATTTTGGGTGTAGGTACTTCAGAATCTGGGCAAGATTTTAAGCTCCCGCACATTGGCCTTAACGTCTGTTTTGAAGCCACTGAAGGCCATAAAGTGCATATTGGGATGTGGGGTCAGGCAGTGCTGCTGCCGGCCCACGGGCAAAAGATAACCACCATAAGGCCAATAACTCTAAAGCTTTTCAATGTCCAACACATTCTGAAACCACCGCAATGAAAAGCTCAACCAGCTGGGCAACGTCGGGTACCCCTTCCACCCCTGTCCCCCTCCCCCCAACCACCATTCCCCAGACAGCACTGGAAAGCCCCTAGTATCATATTTACATATTTTATAAAGACCATTTTCTGAAGGGTTCCTCTTCCAGTTAAATATATGTATAATTTTTTTTTACATTTTAACTGATCCCTGCCAATCGGGAAATGACATTTTACCATGGGTAAATAAAAACTATCCTTTCCATAATATTTACATCATTTAGAATGAAAGATATTAAATTGATCTGAAAGTATGACATTTTGCGATGCAAAATAGGCAAAAACTTTAATTACAAACCAAGAGCAAGACAAATCAAAGATGCCTTTCCATTGTCATTTTCTGTAATTACCACGTGTGTGAAAAAGCAGAGGTGAGGTAACGGAGGAGCTGGTGCTGAGAGAGAATCCACAATGTCGACACTGTGCTCCAACAGAAGGTCAGGCCAGGCCTTGCTTATGCGTATCAGTTCTGAACTCAGCTGCCTACACACACACACACACACACACACACACACACACACACACACACACACACACACACACACACACACACACACACACACACACACACACACACACACACACACACACACACACACACACACACACACACACACACACACACACACACACACCAATGTCATTTCTCTTGAGGCCGATTACAGATTCCCTGAGACGACTCGATAAAGAAACTCACGGTAAAACATTTTGTTCGAAGCCAGGGGTTGGAAGCAGCAGACGGCTTCTCTCCAGCAGTGCAGGGAACAGTCGCCTCTGAGCGGCATGGTCTCCACACTGTGTAAACAATGCAAGTCACAAACTGCACAACAAAAGGAACCATGTACAATATGAGTGGGTGATATGTGAGGGGGAGGAGTGGTGGAAAAACAGCAAATACTTGTGCTAATGTCTGGAAGAAAACTGGCAGCAGAAGTGTTGCAGTTTGCGCTGCCTGCGTGACTCGTGGATGGGACACCATTTCATGAAGAATTTTATGGAGTTGGTGTCGCCTGCATCAGGAAGATGGGGTGTAAATAAGGATTTGGGAGGGGAGGGGGGGGGGAATGGGGAGAGCACATGACTATGACAACAACATTCATCTGTTGGTATAAATATCTCATTTACTACACATTTTAAAAAACGTTGGCAATGGTAGGAGATGGGACGCCCAGTTTAACGTCAGTCTGAGGGACGGTACACACATTGAATCACCCTGAATGTGAAGTGCTATGGTCATAGTTTATAGCAGAGTTGGGATTCAAACACAGGTTATAACGCTCAGAGGCGAGTGTGCTTACCTCTAGGCTTTCTTGCCAGTCATACTGCACACTAGTGAGTAATTAAATATCTCTTTTTAAAAAACAATCATAAAACCCTCCTTTTCCTCTATTGCAGTGCAGGGATTCTGACATTGAAGGTCCAATGTGCAAACATCCATGGCTTTTAGATTATGGCAAAGTCAATATATTACACAAACAGGACTTGCATGCTTTCAAAATCACCCCCCCCCCCACCCAAGTACCACAGATGTTGATCCGACGTTGTGTCGAGGTAAGGAACAAGAACGAGCTCACCAATTAATGGTCTCTCCAGATTTAACCGTCCCTCGTAGCAGGAAGTTGAAGAGGGGTTGGTGTTCAGGCTGCCTGAAGGCCTGCATGCAAGCGGGTGGAAGTAGACCGTGTCCACCACCCTCCTCCGTCCTGCCAAACACGCGTGTAATCCAGACATGTTGATGATATAAATTTATTCATTTTAATGTTTGATATGGCATCACTGACACTCGAACTTATTTACTTGAATCACACAGATATAGTCTAATATTCCTTTTGGATGTTAAAAATGTGTGTCCCGTCGGCCGACATCGGTTGGTGGATGCTAAATATCCCACGGTGTCTTTCGCGAAGAGTAGGTGAGCTATTGTTGGCACCATGAACAAATTACAAATTGCTGTCCGAGCCTTAGTTCAACGTCAGGCCTGGCCAGCCGGTTCGTGAAAGACTTGAGCCAAGCCCCACACCCCCCCCCCTCCCCATCAGAAAGTATAAATAATTGTGGCTGTTCAAAGAAGAAGAATCCTAATATTCCTTTGAAGAGCAAATTTATATTGGATGCCTTAATTATGTGCAACTAGATAGATGACAGTCGATGACCCTCGATTGCGAATCAAAAGTACTCATTAAATTTCATTTATCATGATGTACAACCCCAATTGATTCAAAGGCAGGGCCTCCACCTGGAATGTGGGTGGCCCCCTGCAAAACTTTGTGTCGGTAGTAAGTAAAAACAAAACTTTGCGTCGACGATATAACTTCGATTGAAGGACCAATTAAATGATGACAGGTCTTCAATTGAAGAATATATTTAAAGCAAAATGTAAATCACACACACACACACACACACACACACACACACACACACACACACACACACACACACACACACACACACACACACACACACACACACACACACACACACACACACACTTTTCCTGGATGCAATATCGTCAACAATGACATCATACTTCAACCTGCATCATTTCAACAATAGTGTCGATACCTCCGCCACTGAAGGTGGACGGAGGTTATGTTTTCTCCCGTTTTTGTCTCTGTTTTTTTATTTGTCTGTCTGCAGTGAACGCGATATCTCAACGTTATGGACGGGTTTGGACGAAACTTGGTGGACAGGTTGGGTGTGTGATGAGGACGAACCGATTACATTTTGGTGAAGATCCGGATCCGGATACGAGAATTTTTGAAGTGATTCTTCACCATTGAGAGAAAGTGCCAAAAACGATATATCGTACGATACTGTATCTCAAAACGTTGTGATCCGATTCCGACGAAACTTGGTGGACATGTTGGATTTGTGACAAGGCCAAATTAATTCGATTTTCGTGAAGATCTGGATTGTGATCCGACCCATCAGTGGGATACAAAACGTCAACCGTTCAGCCTGGCAGAGTTATGCGCTCGACCGAGTGCCATTCTCGTTATATCATCATATTGTTGTAGATTTCCCGCCCGCCGGCGTGCGAACGACCACGTCAAACCAATAGCGGTCGCTTCGCCCACCGAACGGACAATCCAGTCACGGCTTTCTGGATCAACGCCGGAAACCAGCCATGGGTGTGTTTGTAACCACACCACAACCTTGTCCGCACTCTACCCGCGCTACAGGGTCCGATCGCAAAATCTTCGATTTACCTAATTATTCGTGTGGGTAGGTTACCGAGAGATTGTACCTCAACAGGACGGCTTGGAAATGAGCCGCTTAAGCAGCTCGCTTCCTTTTGGGTTAACCGAGCGGGGTATTATCGCGCTGTCCCGTTGGACCCGATCACTTTACCGGCTATTTAAAAACCAACTATATTCCGAGTGCAAGATGGGGCAGTTCAATGAGGGAATGGACGCAACGAACAGGTTTACATTTACACAAGGACATTGATTATAAAAAAGCACGTATGCAATTAAACAAGGCAAAACACAGATGCAATTACACAAGCAACAAAAGCACGACAAAAGAACAACAACCATCTACTTATTATGTACAGTCACTTGCACTGAACAGCAGTTCCTACTTATTAGAGGGGCCCACGGACACACGTACGCGTGCGCGCTCTCTCTCTCTCACACACACACACACACACACACACACACACACACACACACACACACACACACACACACACACACACACACACACACACACACACGAAATGGTGGCAAAGGCCTTTAATAACGGGCTCCAGCTTGGAGGACAGGTGAACTGAAACCCAGAACCTATCTCGAACCTCTCCACCTCGTGTGGTCTTCAAGTTGTTCGGACCTGGGCTCCAGCGAGAGCGAGCTGGATCCAATCGCCATGAGCCGCGATCCTTCCCGAGCTCCCGCGAATCCTCCCGCGCTTCTCAACACGTGCTGTTGAGACGAGGCGCCGATCCTTCCCGTCGATGCGTCGCTTCCCCGAGGGACCACCTCCAGCGCTTCTCAACACGTGCTGGTGAGACGAGGCGCCGATCCATCGCTTCCCCAAGGAACCACCTCCAAGAAGAGGTCGATGAGGTGCACCAAGCCGGGAACCAAAATGGAGAACAAAGAGCTCCACGAACCAAGAAGAAGAAGAAGCAGCAGAAGAAGAAGAAGAAGCCACCATTCGCAGCTCGAGCCGAGCAACTGGCTTAACTTCCTTCCAAAACAAAGCAGCTCGAAGCAAAAAGCTCTCCCGAGCCAAGCAGAAGCCGAAGCTCACTGAACCACCAAAGCAAAAAGCCTCCTCCGAGCCAGGCCTCAGCCGGAGCTCACTGAGCCAGCCGAAGCAAAAAGCTTCCGAAGGCCTCAACCCTAACCCAGGCCAAACAGGACCCGAAGGTCTGCTGAACGACTACTCTCTGCCGAAGCAAAAAGCTTACTACTCCAATTCCCAAACACGAACAAAGAAAAGATCTCCTCTTATCCTTCTCCCGCCCTTCCCCCGCTCCCAGCATGACTCATGACTCATGCCCTCGTGCTCCATCCCCCGCTCAGCCACGGGTGGGAGGGAGTTGTTGACATCATGAGTCACGGGACGGCAGGGTTCTTCTTGCTCTCTGCAGAAGAGGGGGAGGGATGTCTCCATTGTTCGTTCACTAACTATTAAATCGATCCGCAGCGCATCTCATCGATTTCTGAACATTTAAACAATGGAAGGTGAGCTATCTCGAAGCAAAAAATCTCGGGAACAAGCACTTATCGACATAGCTGACAAAAGGAACCTGTATGTTGTGTGCAATCAAATTCCAAATTCGTAACACTACCCCCTCCCCTTTTTACAGACTCATCCCGAGTCGTCAAATTTTCGTGTGACCAGCATGTGTAAGTTTTCCCCTAGTACGTTCTACCTTCGGATCCCTGAGTGCGACATTTCTTTATACGTGTCCCAAAAATAAATAACCTAATGCGTTGCATAACTACCTAAACAAAATCTCACAGACTCATTCGGACAACTTAACTAAAATTGCCGGCGCTAAAACAAACATGCAGGTGAGGTTCCACGTATTTACAATTTTCACTCAACTTATCCATTACTTAACCATGGCCCAGGACTTGTGATCTGTGAAAGGAGAGAAGGTAAAAGTCGTTTCAAAGTCCATTGATGCAGGGGAGTGGATGGAGATGGTCGCAAAACACAAATGAGCATGATGGATGCACGGGCTGCCTGCAGGGCAGTACTTGCAAAACTGGATGGTCCTGGCGCACATGGTGATGGATGGACACAGGGGCAAACGCAAACAAGGGCTAGCAGGCATGGGGTCATGGCAGAGGCAGGCAAACGAGGCATGGCAAGGAAAGTCCATGCAGAACAGGTGGCTGCAGCACAACAGGCCGGCAATTAAGCTGGCCGGCCTCTGGTGTGGTTCCATCAGGTCTGGAGGGAGTGTGGTGGTGCCGGCCGCTCTGAAGGCGGGCTCGGACTGAGCCTCCTGTCTCCCCCCACTCTATCGCCTTTGCCTGTTTCTGTCCATACCCACTCCCTTAATTTGCCACACAACACAACAAAATTTAGCCCCTCTTTATTTTTATTATTTTTATTTCCCTTTTATAATTGTCTCCCTAACCCCCTTTATCGTCATTGTCCGGCTAGCCTATCATGTCCACCTAGCCTACTCCCAACCCCTACGTTCCCTCTCTGGAGGGGAATAGGGAGAGACTAGCGTCCTGTCTCGAGGCCCAACGAAGCCTCAGAATGGCCTCAGAGTTCAGCGATCTACCAAGGTGAGTCCAGCGGCCTACAATGAGCGAAGGGATGGATGGTGCGAAGGGGTACATCTCCTATCTACCCTAACATTCATTAACCTGAAACTACCCCGGGGCTTTCCAAAAATGCCTCACACTTTAAAACTATCGGTTATAAAAACCAAGATTCCTGTCGCCTGTGTTGGTGTCCATTATAAATTTGGGCCTTACCCTCAAATTTTCATTTGTGCCCTCGCACAATTTCCTGACTGGGCAGCGTGGCTCAACTGGCAGGAACTCTCCCTCTGCCGAACTCTAACCATGGCACCACCAGGCCCGCAGGCAGCCTCCGAACCGAGCTGCTCCCTATAAACGCGAGGGGTTGCCCTCTCTGGCAATGCCCCCCTCCGATGCCCACGTGGCGGGTTGATGCCCCGGGTCCCTTTCCGAGGGTCGCCCGTGCCCACTACACTATCCCGGCCCCTCTTGGGCCCTTAGCCGACTCTGGCCGACGAGTCCGGTGCCCGGGGTGCCCACTAAACAAATACTCAACTTTCCACAGCCATGCTCCCAGCGGGTCCATGAACTCTTGCACCCCTCCAAACGGGTTTCGTGCCTTCTCTGGACACCAACAACAAAACGACCTCCTGCAAGTAAATTTGAATAACCCACGAGCTAACATTAAACTGACCCCGGGGTCACTTGGGTGGGAATCACTCCTCCCCCCAACCAGTCATTCGCACCATGCATACCACATTCGCTCCACTCGCACACTTGGGCCCACTGTCCCACACACTTTCCATTTCGCAACTCACACCAACACTCCACACTGCCATCCTTCTAACTAAATCCCCTGACTCACTCGTGCTCCCTCGTCATCCCTTAAAACTCATGCAGGTTCCATTTACTCTACGTAGCTAAGCGACGTCCCCTCTACACATTTCCATGTCTGTCCATGTCTCCAAAAATTCCCATTTCCTAAATCTAAACTAAAATCCCGCTAACTAATCCATTCCACGGGCTCCATGAGGAACAACCAACCCATGTCCCCATGAAGCCAGTCTATCACTAACCCATCCCCCTAACTAGTACTTCCTGTGACCCCAAACAGGGGGGTCTTCCACCCCCTGCCTGGGGCTCGTGTCCACTCGAAGTGGCGAGGCTTGCTTTTCTCTATGTGCCCACCAGTGCGGCAACTCGCAACCTGCGCTCTTTTCCGTGACGTCATGGCAGCTGCTCGCGCTTCGCGCACCTCGTCCCTTCTTGGACAGTAACGTCCGGCAGGGATTCCCTTTTGCCGGATTTCAACCATGCAGCCACGACGTCACTGCGCATCCCAAAGCAAGCCCCGTGTTCGCGGGGTTCCCCACGCGTACACATGTGCGCTGCTCATCAGAGCTTTACCATCACGCTCGCGTGGAGAACCCGTCCGGTCCAAATCCATTATCCAGCCTACCTTCTGTCCGTCCCGCGGGATTGGCTAATCCACCGCGTGCGTTTCCGGACCGGATTTCACTCGCGCAGACGCGCACGTGGCGGCCTCGTACGTAGCACAGCACGGACCCCGCGCGCTCGCTGCTGTGCCAATCCGACACGATCCACAAAACAGCTACGGCCGCTACCCTGCTTTTGTCCCGCATCTGTCGCAGTCGTCGTCGCCATTCAACGCGCACACTCCTGCGTGCCATGACGCTCACACACACCTCACCATTACACTAGGACATGTGGTTGCGGTCTCCCGCATGCTAATCGCCATCTCCCTCTCATACCGCCACCTAACACACGCGGTCTCTCTCACACACCATACTACTCACACACGCGGGTCCTGTCACACTCGGTGTTTCATCCACACACGGTGCTTCATCCACACACGGTACCTCATCCACACCATGCGTGCTGGAAAGCACGCATTTCGGCACACTCGCAAACACACATCGGAACAACTACGCTGGGAATTAGCCCCACCACAAGGGGTCCCGGGGTTTCCATACCCCCAAGCTCCGCATACACCCGTTCGCAGCACTCGCCCCCTCTACCTCGCAGGGCTCGACCGGACTCTCCTCATCGCGATCTGCCTCAAGGGGGCACAGTCCCTCCCCTCGTTCCTAAAGGAGGCCATCCTGCTGCTTACATCGGGTCCCAACACATTCCCCGAGCTACCCTCATGGTCCCTCACTACCTCTGTGTGTGTGTTCATTTTAATTTCTTCCACCCCATCCAATTCATCCTCTAATTCCCGTGTCTGTTTCCGTGACTATTTGCGTTTCCGTCACCTTGTTCGTTTCCTTCGTCTCCACTATTATTTCTGCCGTCGTCACCTCGTGTCTCGTCTTACACGTTTCGGTCTCCCCTTTTAATTTTTCCCTCTCTCTCTGCTGTTACGAGTCTCGTCCAACACGTCTCCCGTATTATTTTGTCCTCCACCGCGGGGCCGACACAGTCCACACTCCCCCTTAGCTCGCTCGCTCCAGCACGTGGCGCCGCCATTATGCCCGCCTGCAGGCATCGCCCCACGCGCCGCATTTCACCCCGCAGTTGTTGCATATTTTTATCCATGTTGCTGTTTATTTGTTGCACATTCATATCCATTATGTTTTTCATTTGTTGCGCGATCATTTCCACCATCTGTGCGATGACCGATGGTTCAAACAGGGCTGATCCGCCATTATCGGTCTCGGTTTCGCTGGGGGCCGGGGAAGGATTTTGACGGAGGGGGGGGGGATGGGGTGTCATTCACCGCGGCCTCTGCCGCTGCGCTCATTTCGGGTTCTGGATTTGTTTGTGGGGGGGTGTTCAACCTGCATAATGGGCATGTTCTGCACGGTCATTTCGCCCTGAGCCATGATTTCTAACATTTCTAAATTCATTACCGCCTGCTCCCATTCGCCTTGAACTGTCATGTTGCTTCTCGGAACAACTTAAAAAGCTCGTAATTTAATGGAACCGGAGGGTCGCCTCGCACACCCTTGATCCGGTTTCATTAATTTAGTGTGGTGGGGATGGATCTGTACCCCACGTCCTGACACCAGTGTTGTAGATTTCCCGCCCGTCGAACCAATAGCGGTCGTTTCGCCCACCGAACGGACAATCCAGTCACGGCTTTCTAGATCAATGCCGGAAACCAGCACAATGTGTTTTTAACCACACCACAACCTTGTCTGCACTCTACCTGCGCTACAGGGTCTGATCGCCAAATTTTCGATTTACCTAATTATTCGCGCGGGTAGGTTAACGAGAGATTGTACCTCAACGGGACCGCTTGGAAACGAGCTGCTTAAGCAGCTCGCTTCCTTTTTGGATAACCGAGCGGGATATTATCGCGCAGTCCCATTGGACCCGATCACTTTACCGGCTATTTAAAAACCAACTATATTCCGAGTGCAAGATGGGGCAGTTCAATGAGGGAATGGACGCAACGAACAGGTTTTCATTCACACAAGGACATTTATTATAATAAAGCACGTAAGCAATTAAACAAGGCAAAACACGTCTGAAATTATACAAGCAACAAAAGAACGACAACCATCTACTTATTATGTGCAGTCACTTGCACTTAACAGCAGTTCCTACTTATTAGACGGGCCCACGGACACACGTATGCACACACGCACCCAAGAAATGGTGGCAGAGGCCTTTAATAACAGGCTCCAGCTCGGAGGACAAGTGAGCTGAAACCCAGAACCTATCTCGAACCTCTCCACCTCGTGTGGTCTTCAAGTTATTCGGACCTGGGCTCTAGCGAGAGCGAGCTGGATCTAATCGCCGTGATCTTTCCCGAGCTCCCGCGAATCCTCCCGCGCTTCTCAACACGTGCTGGTGAAACGAGGCGCCGATCCTTCCCGTCGATGCGTCGCTTCCCCGAGGAAACACCTCCAAGAAGAGGTTGATGAGTCGCCCCAAGCCGGGAACCAAAATGGAGGACGAAGAGGAAGAAGAAGAGGAAGAAGAAGAGGAAGAAGAAGAGGAAGAAGAAGAGGAAGAAGAAGAGGAAGAAGAAGAGGAAGAAGAAGAGGAAGAAGAAGAAGCCACCATTCGCAGCTCAAGCAGAGCAACTCACTCAACTTCCTTCCAAAACAAAGCAGCTCGAAGCAAAAAGCTCTCCCGAGCCAAGCAGAAGCCGTAGCTCACTGAACCACCAAAGCAAAAAAGCCTCCTCCCGAGCCAGGCCTCAGCCGAAGCTCACTGAGCCAGCCGAAGCAAAAAGCTTCTGAAGGCCTCAACCCTAACCCAAGCCAAACAGGACCCGAAGGTCTGCTGAACGACTACTCTCCGCCGAAGCAAAAAGCTTACTACTCCAATTCCCGAACACGAACAAAGAAAAGATCTCCTCTTATCCTTCTCCCGCCCTTCCCCCGCTCCCGGCGTGACTCATGACTCATGCCCTCATGTTCCATCCCCCGCTCAGCCACGGGTGGGAGGGAGTTGTTAACATCATGAGTCACGGGACGGCAGGGTTCTTCTTGCTCTTCGCAGAAGAGGGGGAGGGATGTCTCCATTGTTCATTCCCTAACTATTAAATCGATCCGCAGAGCATCTAATCGATTTCTGAACATTTAAACAATGGAAGGTGAGCTATCTAGGGAACAAGCACTTATCGACATAGCTGACTAAAGGAACCTGTATGTTGTGTGCAATCAAATTCCAAATTCGTAATATCAATGTTTCTAGTGGAGTAAATCTTTCCAGTACCAAGTTATGCAGAAACTTTTTCTTCCAGCAGCTCATTAAGTTCTAGGTTACTTGATTTTTAATCATGTAGCAGGAAATGGAGGTAATAACAGCTTTTTCTAAGATCACTATCACTCAAAGCTTTTGTGGTTGTGATGTGTAATGGCTGTAAGATGCAGCGCAACGGCTCAAATCGACTCTGCAGTGCATTCATGCAAACATCATAACACTCTCGAGAAACTCAACTTTGAACTTTTTCTGTGGCTCTGACACCGGTGCATCTGCAAACTCGTATGAAAAAAAATGCTTTTTGCTACGCATGTGAATTCATTCAAATTTACAGCACTTTCTCTGGCTAGCTTAATCACTTTCCCAGAAGTACTCCCGGGCTTAAGCTCAAATTCGGCAATATTATTGGAAATGTGTCTACGCTGTACTACTAGACTTTCAAGATGCTTTCAAAAATATTGCAAGCTGATGTGGGGGCCCCCTTTTGTGGGGGGGGGGGTGGGGAGACAGTGGCTCCAGGCTTCGCAGTGGCTGAACAGGAACCCTATCTAAGGGGTGACTGAAATAATAAACTGAAATCATAAAGTGGAATCGCCAGTGTTGAGTGATTAATGCTCACGAGAAAGCAATTATGACATCCGAGCTGCAGATCGTGGCATTTATCTCGATGCCAACCTTCACCCGATGTAGCACAGTACAAGGATGTGCACATTAAAGTTCAACATACTTGAAATTAATTGTCGGTCCACTTGCACATGCATCACGAACACAGAAAAACATTGTAATAATAAGAGGTCTGGAGGCATCGGTGTTGAGAAATGGTGATTGAGGACCTGCTGTGGTACCTGAGGAGCTGTAGGGCAGCTGCAAGGCAAGGAAGGTCCAACAATGCATGTAGCATCTCCAAGCTGGAATCAGGGGAGAACATTGCAGGAAGAAGTTTCAGCCAATCGGCAATCATTGAAGTGTGCCAAGCCACCACCTAGGACCATGGATGGAGAAAGCCTCGATGATCTCTTTGAAAATATATCAACAAGCTTTAAGTTTCCATTTTCAAGGTTGTCGACCATCACTTCGTGACCTTCATCACCTTGAATATACCAGGGAAGCATGCTTGTATGGCACCGCCATTTTTGCAAAGCTGTGCGCGATGCTCACGACAAAGCCGCAAGAGGCGCAAGACAACAGGAGCCTCATGGAAGCAGCGTGAGGTGACAAGACATAGCGCTTCGCGGCTTGAGGAATCAGTATCAGCCGCCACCACAGCACCTACCAAAGAGCAAATAAGTGCTTGATTGGGACAGATGCAGACCAAATGAGGTATGGAAATTGATAGTTATTATGGTTCCAAGTAAGAAGGTTATCACAGTTGAGAATTGGGAGAATAATGAATAATGTGGTGTTGAGTGCAGACCAAACCAAATACCGTGCTTGAGAGAGAACGAGAGGATGGATAGGAGGAGGCGAGTGTGTTGAGGTGACACAAGACGTAACCAGGACATGAGACGCTGAGAAGATGCCAGGACCGTTGGGATGAGAGTAGCATCCGACTGGCACAGCAGTTCCAGCACAGCGAGGGCCTCCTCCACACACTTGGAGACAACGTTTAGAAACATTATGCCAACATTCCTCAACTGTCCTATTTGTGAGCACTTCACTTCTGCGAAAGAGAAACTAAACTGGAATATCAAAAACTAATAAGTTCCCTCATGTGATTATTCTAGGGTTTTTCATTTAAGAAGAATTTTTTTTTAAAGTATGCACTAGGAAGCAACAAATGCCACGTTCGTGAATTTCCCAATATATTTCCTAAAGGCAGACATGTTTGCCTGGTGACATCACGTATGTATCTTATACAAGTGGAGGTTTATTCATTCAATTTCACATTTCAATAAACACTTGAATTTTCCAGGAATTATTTAAAAAAATTATTAACTATTGTAGACAACAACCTATAAGCAGTACAGAAGAGTTCAGCTTTAATAAAAAATAGCTCCGCAAAGCGGGCGTAACCCCTCAGCCCATGCATTGTAAAAGGAAGCAGCGATATCACGATGATGCAGTCAGTTAGAGCACGTTGGACGTCATATCGAAAATCAATCAGACTTCAAGATGGCTACCGTGGCGGCTCGTGAAAATCGCAGCGTGCCCATTTTCGAAAGGAACCTTTCTCTACCCAGCCCCAACACACCCTGCAAAAATGGATTTAATCGGACAAGGCGTTCTCCTCAAAATCGACAGAAACCAATTTCAAGATGGCTGCCATGGAGGCCACATTGAAAATCGCAGCCTGCCCATTTTCGAAAGGAACCTTCCTCTCCTCAACCCCAACACACCCTGCAAAAATGGAATTAATCGGACAAGGCGTTCTCCTCGAAATTGACGGAAACCAAAAGTTGACAGACGGACGCCCGGACAACTCCTGTGACGACAATACCCCTTAGCCCCATTCGGGCTGAGGGGTATTAAAAACCAAGATTGTTTCTTGCTCAATGTCATGCCTATAAAAGGTTGAAAGCTCTTGTGAATGGCCTTTGACACAAAAAGGAATTTTGAGATTTCCAAACTGTAGAAGAAATTTTATTTTTCATTTAAATGACACCTTATTCTTCATTCGTATGTGGCACAAGGTTGCGAAGCAGCATCATTTGTTGGGGGCGTCACTGTGCCGCTGATGCAACGCCCCCTGTAGGTTATGGCAAGAATTTTGAATTTGTTCAGGATGCTGGCGATTGCTTTCCTACTCTTTGCGAAGGACCTCCTGCGATCTGCAACGTCAATCAACTAAAGCCGGCAGACGCGACGCCAAGTTTAACATCCATCCGAGGGACAGCACACACACTGATGCCTCGCCCTGCCGACGAGACAGCACGATGACAGTGTGCATGTGGGCCGAGGTTCAAACCCAGGCTAGACGGCTCAAAATCATACTTTAATGTTGGAATTAATTGAAATTTTAAAACATCTTTTAAAAACCACACGGAGAAAGCAAAACAAGCAAACAAACACAGATTACCGCTTTTTGAAGCTCTGTATCTGCTGTGTTTGTAGCGCCTGTGGAATACACAGCAGAAACATCCCCAATGCAAGTCAGATTTTTCAAAATGCTGCACAAAGCACAGATTAGCAACCGTGTAGAGATGCCACGATGCTGGACATCCCCGGTGTAAAACTCAACACCATACTGCACCAGTGTGTGGATGACGCATCACTTGTTAATATTGGCTAGGATATTGGTAATACAGGCTAGGAAGGCTCTCCCGCAGACTTACGGCAGGTGCTTTGCTCCATAAGTCTCAGGCAGTACTCAACAGCTTTACGTGCGAGCAACTCGCTCGGGCAACTTCGCCGAAACGTCCCAGAACCCCCAGAAATATCACTGCCTGTGGCAGATACCTTGTCTGGTAGGACGTAACAAGGAAGTGGTTGGGATGGAGGGTGAGGAAGGGAGTACAAAATGAGACAGAAAGGATAAGATAAGATGAGAGAACATCAAGGTGGGACGTATTACAATAGAATAATTTATACCACAAATGCGATAGTACAACCTCATTAAACTGAACAAATTTCAAACACTTTGCTTGTGATGATGATGATGTCAAATCAAAGATACATTGCATCTCGTGTGCTTGTTTCTCGTGCTGTTACACACAATTGCATGATGTTGATGTGATATTGCCTAGTGTGCGACATAAATGGGAGATAACCCATCTCAATAAATGGGGGTTGAAAAAAAAAAATTGCTGGAGTTTTGAGACTGGCACAGGGGCTTCAGCACAAACGAAGCGTTTTTCATCTGCAAAGGCAATAAAATTTATCTCAGGTAAAGGCAAGGTAATTGTTATCTTCGTTTTGAACAATCACGTTAAGCTATTACAATCGGCAAGCTATTTTTTTATTATCATTACCTCCTTCCAAATCAAAAGTGCCTGTCTGCTCCTCGGTTGGATCAATTTTCTAAAAAAAAACCCAAAAAACAACAGACCTAAATCAAGTTGAGGCCTTGTTTTGGAAAGCCAGAGTCGCAGCATGGAGAATGCTTGCACACACAGCCAATGGGCGTCACTGGGAGGTTGAGCCTGACACAACACCGTGAAGAAATCGCTGGAAACGCAACCATCCAACTCCAGCAAGGAACTCTGCTTGGAGAAAAGAGTGGAGGTTCGGGGAACAGTTGGACAATTATAAAACCAGAAAGCTCCCAATTTAAACATGCTTGATTATGTACCTACCTGTCGCCCACGGGAGATGGAGAAGAAAGACGTGCTTGTGTTGCTCGCGGTCTGTGCTGCCCCCAAGTAACGCAACCATCGTGCCAATCTCTTGTTCATACTGATCACTTGCTCTGTGACCATTAGATGGATAAATAGAGTAGGGTGGGAAGGTGGAACTTGAGGAAATCCCCAAAAAAATACAGGGAAGGAAACTTCAGGGTCAAGTGTTAAAAATGAGTTTGTTAAACGGTAGGGAGTAATATGTAAAATGAAAGGGGGAAAAAGTACAATCGTGAGGAAATTTCCAAATAGAAGTGTGAACCTTCTGTGAGCATCATGTGTGGCTCCAGGACGATGGTACGAGACAGGATGGGGAGAAGCAAGCGGATGTCGGGATCTTCGAGAACTTGCCAAGTCTCGAGCAACTCGAGAACCCGTGTTCGCACCTGCCTCAATTCTCCTTTTCCATTTGCCTGTGTTACATATGAACAATGCCTGTGCCGGCTTATGGTTGTCAGAACAATTTGCATATCCACATATGTCAGAACTAAAATCCACACATCATCTTCCCCACCTGTGCGAGAACTACGGGTGCTAGGCAGCAGAGGCTGCGAGCATCAGGTGCCGTAGCCTTCCCACAAGGCAGGTTGAGTGCAGCGAGTGGTGACGCTTCACAGAGCACTGCTGCACACAACCGCCTCACCCGCTTTGGACTATCTGCAAACAGCACTACACCCAGCAACTTGTCCAGTGCCTCACGAGGCAGCCTTGTGGAAGAAAAGGTGGGAGTTTGGATGGAGGGAGAGCAAACAGTACCAATGATTAATAAACAAGAGACAACTATGAAACACCTTCTTTAGGTAATGAGGAAATCTACACTTTATTGCACAAAATTTACAGCATTTTAAAATTCCCCCTTGGCTCCTCTTCTTTTTTTTTAACTCTATTTATCCCCCCACTGATCCCAACTCTGCATATGTAATATATAGACAGCACCCTTGGTGTTCCTACAGTGGAAATGCATGCTAGCTTATTACTTGCGAGGTTTCTTGGTAGAAAAGATGACAAAACGAAGTCGTTGCAGACAGCTCACAGTGTCTGCACCAAACTCTTTGGTCTGCAGCAGCATGGACACACGCCGGCAAAACTCGAACACTTCCTCCTCACCGAGCGATCTGAAATAACCCCTTCTGATTTGTAAAAAAAAAAAAATCCATTTCAACCAAAATCTACCACCATCTTAAACGAAAAAGTACTATAGCCATCCATCCACCCATTGCGCTTAAATGATCAAAACATGCTGCCTCACCAACATCATACAGTTTCCAAATCAGTGATTCGGCAGGAATCTCAAACACCAGTGTTACCTATGCAAAACTATCAGGCAGGTATACAGGAAGCTGTCCAACAGAAAATGCATCTGTACCGCACATAATCACATAACTACAACCAACTGAGGTACGGATACAGACCAGTTCGAAGTATGGCCAATGCATGGAAAAGGAAATTCTAAACCCTTACAAAAGTTTCAAGAGAGATCTGATGAGATTGTCATCAGGTTTCCAACAGATCTCAAGAGAAATCATTAATTTTTTGTAAAGATGGTTGATTTTTCAAACAACTAAAACACACAAAAAAAAAAACAAAAAAAAAATGCTTACCAATTATTACAGAGTTTATAGAACACCTTACCCCACGTGGGCAGGTCTGCGGCAGCAAATTTGATTTGTCAAGATGACCAAGTAAAATGCCATAATATTTTGTACAAGTAATGCTGGACGGAAGGGTTTGAAAGTGCCAACAAGGTGATTTGTGTTCTCCAGCGCTGAAGTATACAATTCAATTGAAATAAAATAAAGATTTTAAAGGTCGTAGAAAAAAAAAATTCAGAAGTTTACCGTCATTGATGCAGCGTCTTTTACACCACCTTATTTAACACGTTACATTAGTTATTTATGCCTGTTGTTTGTGTCCTTCATGACTTCCTTAAAAACAGTAAGTTTCTTGGTTGGAATTATTTTCAATTTTGTTTGACAGCTAGACAAGCAGACAAAGTAAAAATATATGATCTCACTCCTCTCTGCACATGTGCGATCGGGATGAAATCAGAGCCAAAGTCCTGCTAAACTACAGATTTGTTTTCCTGATTTGTGTACAACATATAACATTCAATTGAAATCAAGTTGTTCTCCGATCATAAACTGATGCTTGAGGACAAAAGGACAGACAGACAAAGTGAACCAAATGCTTAACCCCGCTTTTCGCTTCGCGCATGCGTGGTAATGACATAATTATGACACAATAATTCATTCTCTTATCTAATATATAAAGCTCTTTCTAACCACTGACTCACTGAGTGATATTCAAGATTGGTACTTTCCGGGTGATGTCGAAAGCTGAAATTTTGCGTGCCAATGGATATCGAAGCCTGTACACCGGAAAAATTAACAGAATCGTTGGACAACATCCATAAATGAGAATATAAAGAAATGAAGAAAAAAATAATGAAAAAAATTCAGGTGAGTGACCCCGAGGCAATGGGGAAGCACGGCAATTTTGTGTGTCAACGGACATCGAAGCTGATACACCAGGAAGAAAAAAAAAATCACTGAACTGTCAGAAAGCATCCATAAATGAAAATAAATAAATGAAGAAAAAAAATGAAAATAAATAAATGAAAAATCAAATGCAGGTGAGTGACCTGAGACAATGGGGAAGCACGGTTCGTAAGTTACACAATGTGTCAGCACACCCCACTAGTATAACAATACACTTATTCTGTTTGTTACATGTAAAATCGAAGAGATCCACATACTGGTTGGTCGGGTCTGTTATTGTGTCCGTCTGTTTGTTCGTCTCTCTGTCAATCGCCTAAAGATCACAATAATACCCAAATCTTCATGAACTTCACCACCAGGTGGAGGTAGTCACAAGCGATAAACCTATTGTTTGAGGTCAAATGGTCAAAGATCAATGTCACATTGTCAATTTTGTTTGTCCTCAATCGTCAATTTGATTCCCTTGATATCTATATACATATTATATATAAAACCCGAAAAACATGGTGGATGATGAAGCCTCTTCAAGGTGAAGCCTCGGTCGACCCATGAGTGTATGTCGATTAATTACATCGGTTTTTTTTTGTATACATTGTCGAGGTATACATATACATTTTTGTATACATATACTCGTATGAGAGCTAACACACAACGCATAGCAAGGAGGGCATGAGACAAGAGGGGCGGGAGAGGAAAGGACAAAACAGTGGGTAACAGAGACATTCGGAGATCTGTGGTAGGGAGAGGGATGGGGCGAGGAACACGGGGTATCCAAGATGGACACCACAGTAACTATCAACACAGGGTAAACAAGATGGACACCACAGGGACTATCAGGACCTTACACGACAGGGAACTTTCGGGAAGGAAGGCAGGGAATTTGAAGGAGGTGGGTTTGGGATGGATTAACGGGGGTAGAAAAGATCGAGGTCTTGGATGGGGGAAGATAAGAGGTGGTGGTGAACAGCTGTTTTGAAGACTTGGAGGAAAAAAAAAAAGAGGAATGAAAGAGTGAAGGTGAGCAGTGATTCGTGATTTTGGTAGTTTTACCAGAAGGGGGTTGCTGGCAGACCTTGAGCACTCTGTGTGAATATATGGAGGGGGGGGTTGACATATCGCATACAGAGCGGGGGGGGGGAGGGTAGCGAGACCACAGAGGAGATGGTAGAAGACAGAAAGACCACCGGCCTGCCTGCAGTGAGAGAGTGAGAGGCCCAAAGTCTCAGTCTCACGGCAGGAGATACCAATGATCCTAAATGCCTTAGTTTCCACAGCGTGAAGCCGACAAAGGTGAGAGGCGGGAGCACCAACCAAGAGGGGAGAGCAGCACTCCATCAGGCTGCGGACGAAAGCTTTGTATGTGGTCATGAGCTCAGGTGGGAAGGACTTTGCACGACGGAGGATTCCCAATCGGCGACCCGCTTTGGCGGCCAGGTTTGAAATGTGGTTTTCCCAGGAAAGATCATGGCAGATAGTGAGACTCAGAAGCTTAAAAGAAAGGACTTCTTTGAATGCGAGTCCAGTAAACCCTCGTCCAACGTGAGGATTCGGTTCCTGTAAAAAATGGTTCATGTGTGTGCATTTGTCCAGCCTCGGCCAAAACATTTTTTACCAACCATTTCAGCTTTTGTCATCAAATCGTCAGCAATCCTTTATTATGAGAATATGGAGAAGATCAATTAATAATAGGGTCAAAATGTGAAAGGGCGAAGTCACAGTGAGTACAAAGACACAGTTACTGTATGAGCCCGTCCACCGCGACGCAGCACGAGACCGCTGGCTTTGTAATTCACCTGCGAGTTGTTGTTGTTGTTGTTGTTTTTTTTTAACAGTTTGAGCTTTGGTCATCAAATTAACAAACTATACACATATATTGTGGAGAACATGAATGAATAAATTTTACATTTTTTTTTAAGCAGTCGTTTTCATCAAGTTTAGCTGAGAGTACAAAAATCAGACGTGGACGAGTTTTCCATTGAGACAGCCGACAGCGGTGGGTCAGAAATGCCGCCATATTCACGTACGTAATAAATAGATACTCCCTCGGCAAACCAAAGCGCGGCTTGAAAGTGAAGATAAAAAGCACAAAACCAGGGACGTCTCGTCACAACGCGCTCTTCGTCGTTAGATGAAGAAGAAAAAGAATTGGGAAATAATAATTATTGTAATTGATGAAGCGAGAATTTTCGTTTTTAAAGCCGGGAACAATCATCAAGCAGTTGTTGCATTTTATAAAGAGACAATACACGGTGAGTGCAAATTAAACGATCAAGAGAGATCGTTCGGACGATTCGAGGCCCTTTGAGCGGTGTAGGGATTGAGGAGGCCCACCCACGAACACTCGCGTGGTTGTTGTTCCTTTTCTCCACAGCACGGCCAACATACATCACCCGATCTGTGATTCCGTCTCGGAGACGTACCTGCCCTGCAGCAGCAGCTCCGCCATAACGGAGAATGAAGCAGCCGAAGTTCACCAAATATTTACTTATCGTTTGAAATGTTCCCGGATGTAACAGGGCCGCACGAGTTACCACGTGACCCTGAGAGAATACGGCGGTTCTTCTTCTTCAATTTGTATGGAGAGCGGCCCTGTCGGATCTCGCGAGTCTCGCGTAATAATACTCCTGCTCTCACAAAGCACTCGTCACCGTCTGCGTGTCACGTAAATCAGATCGCTCGATATTTCGCCCTCACACCCGTATCGCACCCACATTGCATTGATATTTAACAAGCTCGAATGAGCTAATATCCTCATCCTCTTAATGATGACGTCGTAAAAACGAATATGACGTCATTGTGATGTATCAGGTTTGCGATAAATTATATATCTGTGCTAATGCCTGGCTTGATTCCCGCAAACAAAATTCAAACAGCTTGCCTAGTTTCGGAGATAATGGTATAGGCGATTTCCATTAGCAGCGATATTATGACGTCAACTTTTTTTCTCGGAATAATTTCCAAAATCGGAGATGGTTACTGCCTGCGCGTGGGCTTTCTGCATATACATGGCAAGTTTCACGAAGATCCGATGAAAACTCTGGGTTGTGAAACAAAAATTGTCAAAAAATAGGAATGACGTCATAAAAATTGATATGACGTTATAGTGATGTATCATATGTGCGGTAATTCATCTCTGCTAATGCCCTGTTCGATTCCCACAAACAGAATTCAAAAAGCTTGCCGGGTTTCGGAGATAATTTTTTTGGCCATTTCCATTAGCGGAGATATTTTGACGTCATAACTTTTTTCTCTCAGAGGAACTTTCAAAATCGGAGATGGTTACTGTCTGCGCAGGGTATTTCTACATGTATATGCCAAGTTTCAGGAAGTTTCGATGAAAACTGTAGGCTGTGAAACAAAAGTCCACAAGAACAACAACGTGAGTCAGACTTCTAAAGAGATCCTCCACGAGGATCTAAAACAAACAATTTTTTTTTTATATATGTACATATGTATAGAAATATCCATAAATCCATCTGCTTTATGCGACATAACTGATCTTGTCCGGACTTACCAGTCAATGCAAGGACCGTTTAACCGACGTACAATTGTGTCAGGTGGTCACAATAACCCAAATGTAAGAAGACACGGATAATTATGTTCACAATGGAATCCTCTCAACTGCAACATTTCACCAAAGTTCATTTAATAATTTGTGAGTGAGGAACAGTCTTTCTTCATTCACACCAATTACAGATGTTTAAACAGGACATCAACTTGGACAGCCTCCCATGACGTCATCTCGACCTCTGGTCCACACATCAACGCTCTGACAGCACCTTCACCTTCAACCCAATGGTTTAGACTTTCGTCGTAATCTGGGGATTCTTGGTCAGAAAATTCTTCAACAAATTCACTTTGTCACGACTCTGAAAGGACTTGTGTGGCCATTATCCATTGCGTCCTGACAATCCTTCCCTCCATTATGTCATGGCAGGTTATCCGGAATTTTGATGGGTGGTTCACGATCGGTTTGCTTTTTTTTAATTTTTACCTGTACCTAAACACCTCAAAAAATTATTAGAATAAAAAAACCACGTTCAGCTCTTTATTACTTAAAAAAATCAATATAATTTATTTATTTTTTTCTGATTCCATGGACATTTAAGCACACAGGGGGGGAAGGAAAGAGTGAAGAGAAGACTGGGCCAATTAGGCCTTGTTACATAGGAAACGCTTAGAAATCAAGTTTCATGACAGAAATTTAGTTGTGGATGAAAGTCGGCTGTATAGTGTATTATTACCTGTTCTTCACGATGGTATAACTCTTCAAGTTCATAACCCGGCACGAAGGGGTGAAAAAGGGGCGAAAAAGGGGCGAAAAAGGGGCGGAAAGGGGCGGAAAGGGGCGGAAAGGGGCGGAAAAGGGGCGAAAAGGGGCGGAAAAGGGGCGAAAAGTCAGCGATTTCGTCGCGATTTGCGTAGGGCGATGGCCAAACTCATTGGGGTGAGAACCAATCAGAGAACGCCACACGGGTCACGTGACAGCTCTCCAGTCGGAGGAACTGGGGGAATTGTGGACAAAATGGTGATGGCCACAACCCAGAAGTACATGTTTTTGCAGGGTTCGAGAGAAAAATCACTGTTCCGCTACATAATCGTTAATCGTACACTGCAATTTTGACTACTGGTGATTTCACACCAATGTCATTGACTGTGTAGTGGACATTACGGTTGGAGAACTGCTCGTGCAAGCGGTCATTGGAGTTTCATTCCTGCTGCCGACTTTTGCGATTTCCTCAGCCCATCCATTTTACCGTGGCCGACAATGGAAGAATGAAGACCCCCCCCCGCACAGGGCGGTCGGACGTAAGGAGGTTGGGGAGATCCCGTGTAAACAAACCACAACAGACGGACAAAGTTCAGAGAGAATATATTACATGTCATGATCAAAGCATGCAAGTCAGGCACAGGTACACTTACAGTCTTACACAAGCAAGTCAGGTACACAAGCGAGTCAGGTTACAAAAGCAAGTCAGGTTACACAAGCAAGTCAGGTTACACAAGCAAGTCACGTTACACAAGCAAGTCACGTTGCACAAGCGAGTCAGGTTACACAAGCAAGTCACGTTACACAAGCAAGTCAGGTTACACAAGCAAGTCAGTTTACACAAGCAAGTCAGTTTACACAAGCAAGTCAGGTTACACAAGCAAGTCAGTTTACACAAGCAAGTCAGGTCACACAAGCAAGTCAGGTTACACAAGCAAGTCAGATTACACAAGTAAGACACGTTACACAAGCAAGTCACGTTACACAAGCAAGTCACGTACACAAGCGAGTCAGGTTACACAAGCAAGTCAGTTTACACAAGCAAGTCAGGTTACACAAGCAAGTCAGTTTACACAAGCAAGTCAGGTTACACAAGCAAGTCAGTTTACACAAGCAAGTCAGTTTACACAAGCAAGTCAGTTTACACAAGCAAGTCAGTTTACACAAGCAAGTCAGGTACACAAGCGAGTCAGGTTACAAAAGCAAGTCAGTTTACACAAGCAAGTCAGGTACACAAGCGAGTCAGGTTACAAAAGCAAGTCAGGTTGCACAAGCAAGTCAGGTTACACAAGCAAGTCACGTTACACAAGCAAGTCAGGTTACACAAGCAAGACACGTTACACAAGCAAGTCACGTTACACAAGCAAGTCAGTTTACACAAGCAAGTCACGTTACACAAGCAAGTCGGGCACAGACACCGGCACAAGCAAGTCAGGCACAGACACCTAGATGGACACTATTCACCATCACTTGAATCATCACCTGAACCATCACTGTGATCGTTCACCAACTCTAGTTCAACTGCTGAATCTTCAACATTTTCGCAACCTGTACATGAGCACAAATCTGTGCAACGAACATTTGCACGACGAATTTACACTGGTTTGCCAAACATCTGCTCTTCTCACAGCCACAAGATTCATGGGATAACAGGCCACGTGGAGCTACATCACCTGTATACCACCTCACGGATACGCATCCATCAATTACTTGCCATCCATTCTCATTGGGGTCAGGGATGTCCATAATCCTGCTCAATGCTTGCTTGTTGAGGTATGTTTGGTAATTGACGTGAAGGATATGTTTCACCAATGCGTCTTGGCAAGGAGGAATCCTTTGCTCACCCAGGGCTTTGGTGCAGAAGAGTCGATGGCGTGCTTCATTCAGGGACGAGCACTTCACACCATACAGGCTGCAGACGAATTTCTCCAACGTTTCGAACACCTCACAGGAAACCGTAACACCGTCACCAATTTGTGCGAATGTCTGTAGAGACTCACTGTTTTGCAGCATGAGCTTCACACCTTTTCGTTTGCCTTTGCCAACGAAAGCACTTGTCGTGTCGCATCCAGTGAACACTTGATACCCCAACACAGACCGGGCCTTGGTGGAACCCATAGTGTTTTCGATGGTGGTCAAATTGAGAAGCCTTGCGGTTGATCCCTTGCCCGTTTCAAATATGATGGTGCTTCAAGGAGAAAACATGAGATATCACCCCTGTTCTCTCTTGTTGGCTGGCTGACAGGAATGGGCACTTCTCTGGCAGAGGCATCATCAGCACTCCAACTACCATGATGGGCAATCTTCCTCTGGATATTTGTTGTGTAACAAAACGCATTATAGCACAACTGGTGATACCCACCATCAGGGGGAACTCTTCACATTCCCAATCTCCCAAACGTTGCCGTGCCAATTCGCTTTCTGGGCAATCCACGTCCACGTTACACCAGAGTTTCCCACTTTCCTTGATTTTTGACCAGCTTTTGTGCCTCAGTTTTATCAGTTTCGCTGTGCGTGGGGCTGCCCTCACATGTACGATGCACTTCATATTCCATAGATGTCTTGTAAACAGTGAAAAATGTCAAAAAAAAAATGAAAATATTTTAGGCCGATCACCACATGTTATCCATGGGCGCGGCCATCTTGAACTGCCTCCACATGCAAGTTTCTCCGAATGGAGAGCTGTCACGTGACTGTGTGGCGTCCTCTGATTGGTTCTCACGCCCAATGAGTTTGGCCACCGCCCGACACAGCTCGCGACAATCGCTGACTTTTCACCCCTTCGTGCCGGCTTATGGACTTGAAGAGATACCTGCCCAGGTATTGAGGAGATGCCCAGATACCTTATACCATTGTGAACAACTGGTATTAATACACTATACAGCCGACTTTCATCCATAAGTAAGTTTCTGTCACGAAATTTCACTTCCCAGTGGAACGTAACACGGCCTAAATTGAGGAATAGCACACGAGAATTGGTGGATGATGGTGAAATGGCAGGAATTTTGTATTTTTTTTAAACACATAATGAGAAGTGAACAGAAAAGAACCATCATAAATATATCTGGGAAAAAAAATTACAGGCCCAGACCTGGAATCAAACCCAGGTCCTCTGGAAAGCAATACCAGTGTTCTACCATCCTACTCTTCTACCTTCCATCTTACTATCATCTGAGCTATCTGGGCAACCTACTTGCTAAGTAACACAATTCTTCCACATATATAAGTGCCACTCTTTTCCCCCCCCATTGCTTCTGGGGCACTCGCTGCAGCTAGGACCTGCTCTCGAGAGGGTCCCCCCACAGGGGGAAGACTATGTGGTTGACCATGGTTGTTGTTCCTGTTGTCCATTAGGAAAAAAATTAGCACTTACGAGTATATATGTGGAAGAATTGTGGTGCTCAATCAGTGGGTTGTTCAGATACCTCAGATGGCAAAGCACTGGTATGATTTTTTTTGGAGGACCTGGGTTCAATTCCTGGTCTGGGCCTGTAATTTTTCCACATATATTTATGATTTATGATGTACAGTATATGTATGTATGTACACTAATAAAAGGAAGTGTGTGTGTCCTCCATAATTCCAAAACAATAAAACCTCACAGCCTGAAACTCTGCATGGAGATGAAATCACTGCTGGACCACAATTCTGAAGTTTCACGTCGATTGATTCAGCAGTTCCAGAGAAAAACAATATTTAATATTTTTCTTAAATCTAATATCCAATATAGAGGTCCAAAAAATTTCCCATTTTTCCAATATGGCTGCCACACCACGTGACCTATGACATCATAATTATCATCACAACATTCTACATGAGTAGTTGCACCAATGGTGAAAATTTCGTCTCAATCCGACAAGCGGTTGCAGAGAAAAACACGAGTTCTGTGCGGACAAACAAACAAACAAATTAAATTTCTCGTTGAGCAAGGAATTGCCGGAATACCTTTGTCATATCTCCATGATCTCTGAAAAAACAAAAACCTGGAAATCAATTTGGTTCTTATAAGTCGATAGTGTTACTGTTTAATGAGTTATAGCACTTAGTTTGGTCATGATCATAACTTGGAAGTCAATCGGACTTGAAATGGCGTTTTTATCGCAGTTTGAAAGTTTTGACCCCGACCCCCCTGACATTCGACCCCCGACCGCTAAAGAAGGGTGTTGGTGTGACACCCCAATGAAACATATGGTTGGATGCAGAATTGGAAGATGCACATTTTGGATTTGGTTTGAAGTCGATACGACCATTTTAGCGGACGTTATTGCGAAAATAAGAATTTCGGTTTTTTGGTGACCTTGACCTTGACCTTTGACCTAGATTCACCAAAAACAAGTGTCTAAGTTGGACCATGGCCGACGTCTGTACCCAGTTTGGTCATGATCGCTGAAACGGTGTGGCTACTACAGGGTAAACAAACACACAAACAAACAGATCGACAGACAGACACACAGAATGACACACACAACCGACCAACATAATTTCCGAAATCCGAAGGATTCGGGCAATTAACAAACATACAAACAAAGACAAACAAACAGACAAACAAAGACAAACAAACAAACAAACAAAGACAAACAAACAAACAAACAAAGACAAACAAACAAACAAACAAACAAACAGACAAACAAACAGACCCAAATGCCGTCCCCTCTCCCTCGGCGAGGGTCATAAGATGCATACATGTCGTGATAACAAGGAGATATCTTTATATTCAATAACTTTCATCATCCTACCATGTCTGTAAGTACTTTGGGCCACAAACAAACGGATCAGCCCCTCGTGCATGAGAAAGGAGGTGATTACGAGGGGGGGTTTTGATTGAGAATTTTTAAGATAATGAAGTGTGTAGACAAAAGTGAAGAGTTTCTCAGCAGAGTAGACAGTAGTAGGACCAGGGACCACAGTCTGGAAGTGAAGACGAGGAGAGTTCAGACAATAACGAGGAAAGGGCCTTTTTCCCAGAGAGTAGTTAATGGATGGGAATGGCTCCTGTAGAAATGTAGTGGCAGCATAAAGAGTAGTAGTAAAAAATTGTAATGAGATAGGTCCCTAGGAATTGGGGGTAGAGGGGGCACAGGGATGTTGGTGGTAATTGCGTGGTGATGGGTGAACGGTCTCCGCCCTCCGGTGTTGGTGTAGCGCAGGCACGATGACAGGTCGACTGACGCACGAACGACGCAATTTTGCGGAGAACTTGAATTTCGCGCCGAGTGACGTCACCCGGTACGGATGACGTCGGGCGCGCGCTGCGGATCTTGCGATTGCGGAGCCGCGTTCCCGATTTGCGCGGCGCATCCTTTACTCCCGTCCGTCCGTCCGTGAGATCCGGTGGAACAACAAAGCGATATATTAATATATTATATATTATCCCGAGATCGTGTAGTAGATTATTATAATTGCTTAAATAACGCGTTAAAGAGTCACCGATCGAATGATATCGTCATTGGCTCAGTCCGTTTGTTTGTTGGTATTCTTTGTCCATCTCCGCGACGCTCTCGGACACGAACCCTTGGAAGGAGGGGGGAGGGGCGGGGAAAAACAACAACAACAACAACAACAACAACAACAACAAAGGACCAGGATGGTCAAGCTGAACTAAGCCGGATCCGATTACTTTGCCGACATGTCACGGATGGAGCTCCGCGTGGGGAGCAAGTTTCGGCTCGGGAGGAAAATCGGGAGCGGATCGTTTGGGGACATCTACCTGGGTACGTCGATCCGAGACCATTTTATAGCCTCTGGCTGATCTGTGATGGTAAACACTGTTCTCCTGATGGTCACGAATACAACCTTAACATTGATAACACACCCAGCCGTTATCATCATGTATTATATCATCATCAATGCCACCTACAGCCGTTATCATCATGTATTATATCATCATCAATGCCACCTACAGCCGTTATCATCATGTATTATATCATCATCAATGCCACCTACAGCCGTTATCATCATGTATTATATCATCAATGCCACCTACAGCCATTATCATCATGTATTATATCATCATCAATGCCACCTACAGCCGTTATCATCATGTATTATATCATCATCAATGCCACCTACAGCCGTTATCATCATGTATTATATCATCATCAATGCCACCTACAGCCGTTATCATCATGTATTATATCATCATCAATGCCACCTACAGCCGTTATCATCATATATTATATCATCATCAATACCACCTACAGCCATTATCATCATGTATTATATCATCATCAATGCCACCTACAGCCGTTATCATCATGTATTATATCATCATCAATGCCACCTACAGCCGTTATCATCATGTATTATATCATCATCAATGCCACCTACAGCCATTATCATCATGTATTATATCAGCATCAATGCCACCTACAGCCGTTATCATCATGTATTATATCATCATCAATGCCACCTACAGCCGTTATCATCATGTATTATATCATCATCAATGCCACCTACAGCCGTTATCATCATGTATTATATCATCATCAATGCCACCTACAGCCATTATCATCATGTATTATATCAGCATCAATGCCACCTACAGCCATTATCATCATGTATTATATCAGCATCAATGCCACCTACAGCCATTATCATCATATATTATATCATCATCAATACCACCTACAGCCATTATCATCATGTATTATATCAGCATCAATGCCACCTACAGCCATTATCATCATATATTATATCATCATCAATACCACCTACAGCCGTTATCATCATGTATTATATCAGCATCAATGCCACCTACAGCCGTTATCATCATATATTATATCATCATCAATACCACCTACAGCCATTATCATCATGTATTATATCAGCATCAATGCCACCTACAGCCATTATCATCATGTATTATATCATCATCAATGCCACCTACAGCCGTTATCATCATGTATTATATCATCATCAATGCCACCTACAGCCGTTATCATCATGTATTATATCATCATCAATGCCACCTACAGCCGTTATCATCATGTATTATATCAGCATCAATGCCACCTACAGCCGTTATCATCATGTATTATATCATCATCAATGCCACCTACAGCCGTTATCATCATGTATTATATCATCATCAATGCCACCTACCTTCACTGTTATATCGGTACGTCATATTACTTGATGTACACCATTCACCTTTAACCACAGTATCACTGCGTACAGTACAATTCTGCGACATCGTTGACCTTCCGCAATCTGCATGCGCCTTTCAATTACAATTTCATCGTCTTCATATTTAAAATCACCGACACCCTCCCCCCCCCTCCTCCTCCCCCAACCCGAGATGATGGGTGATGACGTCACGGCATTATGTCGTTGATTCCTCCACGCGCTGACAGTAAATTGTGACCTGTTGTAGTCAAAGCTTCCATTTGAATTTGAGAAGCTGTAGTTTACTTGCTCGTAAACGAGGACGTTGTCCCCCCAGGTAAACAGGTAGTGAGTGGAGTTGAATTTACCTTTCTCACCTTATTCCCAACAGTTTTATGCCAAGTTCAGGCACTCGGGCGCACTCCACCACGACCAAGCCACTTGATCTGTTGATGTATTAATTAATTATTAATTAATTAATACATCTGGTCCCTTAAACTCCACGCTGATGTGATCCCACCGAGTACAGTACAATGTATTAACATTCACAAAACATACAGGTATAAATGTGTGAGGTTGAATTATATTCCTTCCTCGAAATCTTTTAATTCGGTAGTTCGTATTTATTATATTGATTGCTCCGGTTTGATTTGAACTTTTAAAATTGATTGTTCAATTCCGCATCTTTGGATGAATTTCCCTGAAATGAATGGTGGAATGTTTACAAGCTGTGACCTCGAATGGCTTCCCGTTTACTGGTGCATTGGCTTCAAGTCAAACGTTTATTTCAATTCAGAGGCAAGACGCATATTGGCATGATACACGTCCCTTGTACTTTTTTGTATGCAGTCGAGGCTCATGGAAGAGCTAGTACACTGAACGTATCAGGACGTGACAGGACAAAATGAGAAAAAGAATGAGAGAGAGTGAGAGAGTGAGAGAGTGAGAGAGTGAGAGAGTGAGAGAGTGAGAGAGTGAGAGAGTGAGAGAGTGAGAGAGTGAGAGAGTGAGAGAGTGAGAGAGTGAGAGAGTGAGAGAGTGAGAGAGTGAGAGAGTGAGAGAGTGAGAGAGAGAGAGAGAGAGAGAGAGAGAGAGAGAGAGAGAGAGAGAGAGAGAGAGAGAGAGAGAGAGAGAGAGAGAGAGAGAGAGAGAGAGAGAGAGAGAGAGAGAGAGAGAGAGAGAGAGAGAGAGAGAGAGAGAGAGAGAGAGAGAGAGAGAGAGAGAGAGAGAGAGAGAGAGAGACTTTTGTAACTTTTTATTATAAAATAGAAAAGAAAGCCCCCAAATGGGAGTTACATTTTCATTTCAGGGAAAAAAAGAAAACCACGAAACAATTTCTGAAGAAAGGAAAGGATGAATCGGGTGGATTATAATATACAGAACATTTCACAAAAGGATAAACATTCCTCTCGGACTTTAAAAATAACTTGCTTTAGACACCATTTTGATTCGATCTGTGGTTATCTTCCAGTTACTGGAAAGAACGCAAAATCCAATTTAACACGACTCATTACAAGGTTTTGGAACAAAAACAAAGCATCTTCATCATTTTCTCCAACACCATCAAGTTTTCTTTTCCTTGACTTATATACCGCCATCTTTGCCTGAGCAAGCAGGAAATTGGCGAACACAGCATTGGAATTTTTGTGTGGGATATCCAATCCGTAGATGAACACACAAGTGTTAAAAATCAAACCAAACCTCACAAAACAAATCCGAAGTAAAATAAATAAAGGTGCCAACCGTTGGCATTCAACACAGATGTGAAAAAGATTTTCAGATTTTTACAAAAAGGAGATTCATCTACAATCAGATTTGAAAAACGGTGTAATAAGTGATTAGAAGGAAGGATCCAGTGTACTGGTCTCCATTGGAGGTCACCATGTCGTGGTGGCACAGGAGGGTGATAAAAACCTTTCCAGTTACAAAAACAATGGGGAGAACAAGGTAAGAGGTCTCTCCATCGAACCTTCTGCTGTGTTATTTGCCGTTGCGAAATAAATTTTACACAACCCAAATAAAGGTATATGCCTGGTGTTGGCTTAATGGTTAGGGTGGTGGGCTTAGGATCCGAGAATCCTGAGTTCAAATCCCACTCGGCTGTTGAATTAATACCAGGTGGGGTTGACTCTGCCTGTCATCCTTCCGAGGTTGGCAAAATGAGTGCCAGCATGCTGGTATCCTGTGTCGGAGTGGCGACCCGTCCAGGATTGTACCCAATAGCCAAGGAGACTGCTTCGGCAGCACCAACGCTCTGCACAGAGTATGGTCCCAGTGGATGGAAATAAAGGTCTTTTTGTTTGGGAAGGCCATTGAAGCCTACGTTAAAAGGGGGACAAGGAAGAGGGCTGGCAAGAGAAAAAGCACATACGAGTTCAGGAAAGGGAGAGAGAGAAGGTATTGGATGTGCATTTTGTTCATTGTTTTGGTGGTCTTGCTCCCAAGCAGGTGCGAGCTGTGTGTATGTCCAAAGCACACTACATAATATGCGTGCCACGATTCGAGAGGATCGCACACCGACCAGGATTGCCAATGTGTTGTAGTAATCAACAATAAATCTTTTCGATCGGCTTTATTCTCACAAAACCCATACGCATATCTACAACAACATAAATATACATAGGTAAGAATAACAAAATACAATAACTTGTACACATAATACTGAAGGCAAACTCCATACTCTAATCCCAATTACATTCCTAATACAGTATACTACATACCATTACTGTTCCAGCACGACCCTCCACGGAGCACGCGGCATACGAGTCATCACCAGCCACCGAGTCATCACCAGCCACCGACCCCCATACACAGTGCTGCCACATCCGCCCAATCTCCGTTGCCGCCAATCACAGTACGGCACTTCATTATCACAACATTCACCCCCTTCCGAGAAATCTATCTCTATAAATCTAGTCTAATAGGAGGACGAATGGTGCGACCGAATCTTCTTGGCACTGGAGGGTTATCCACAGCATCTGATTGCTGTGGAGTTGCAGGAACCATATCAGGAACGAGATCACCCCCCTCTGAGCAGGGTGCGTCTTGGGGACTACCCTGGGGAATTACATTTTCTTCAGAAGCCTGAGGTAGAATTTGGGGTTCACTCTTGGATGGGGTTCCAATTGGGGCTAAGTGTCTAACAGAGACCGTAGTTTCCCTGCCATCCGGGTAGCGAATATGGGCATAGTAGGGTCCTGCTTGGAGGAGGTCGACTTCATCCACAAGGGAATCAGTTTTATTCGTGCGTACGTGACGCTTCAGCAGGACTGGCCCAGGATTGCAGAGCCAAGTAGGCACCGAGGCTCCCGAGGAAGAACGACGAGAATAGTTCAGAAGTCTTTCATGAGGGGTAGCATTGGTTGCTGTGGACAACAGTGAACGAATTGAGTGGAGAGCATCAGGCAGAACAGTCTGCCAGCATTTGATGGGTAGATTACGGGATTTTAGAGCCGTTGTGATTGCCTTCCAAATGGTACCATTGAACCTCTCCACTTGGCCATTCCCTTGAGGATTATAGCTAGTAGTTCTGCTACCAGCGATCCCCCTACTGGCAAGGAAGTCTTGTAATTCCTTGCTCATGAAGGAGGGTCCCCGGTCCGAATGAATGTAAGCCGGCATTCCGAAAATAGCGAACAGCTGACAGAGGCACTTGATAACCGTGGAAGTGGTCATGTCGGCACAAGGAAATACAAAAGGAAACCGTGAATATTCGTCCACAATGTTAAGAAAATACTGGTTCTTATCTGTACTCGGAAGAGGCCCCTTGAAATCCATATTGAGACGCTCAAATGGCTGAGTAGCTTTTATGAGTCGAGTCTTATCTGGTTGGTGAAACTTGGGCTTGCATTCTGCGCATATTCTACAAGATCCAACAACCTGCCGGACATCCTCCACAGAATATGGCGTATTCTTAGATTTCACAAAATGGTATAAGCGGGTAACCCCTGGGTGGCACAAGGCTTCGTGGAGGTTAAACAGTGAATGTCGATCGTGGCATGCCATCCCACAATAAGACCTGGAGAATGTATCAGAGGGAATGTTTTCTCGACCAGGACGATACACAATGTCAAAATCATAGCAAGATAATTCCATCCTCCAACGCATGAACTTATCATTCTTTATCTTATTTTTATGCTGCTTATCAAACATATAGCTCACTGATCGTTGATCTGTCTTTATAGTAAAATGTCTACCTGTCAAATACTGTCTCCAGTGGCGAACTGTTTCAATAATAGCCTGGGCCTCCTTCTCAATAGAAGCATGACGACATTCGGGTCCCTGAAGGGTTCGGGAAAAGAAGGCTACCGGACGTCCTGCCTGGGTGAGGACTGCAGCAATTGCTACATCCGAAGCATTGGTCTCAACTTCGAAGGGTATGGATTCGTCAATCGCCCTCACCACTGAACCTTCAATGTCTTGCTTAAGAAGATGGAAAGCCGCTTCTGCTTCCCTTGTCATGGGAAATGTAGTAGTGGCACACAGTGGGCGGATCTTGCTTGAGTAGTGATATATCCACTGTGAATAATAGGCAAAGAAGCCAAGGATGCGTCGGAGCGATTTCATGTCCCGAGGCACAGGCAAATCCTGTAAGGGTCGGAGTCGTTCAGGATCCGGGCGCATTTCCCCTCCTTCCACCACATATCCGAGAATACTGAGCCTGTTAGTTGAAAAGATGCATTTGTCTTCATTGTAAGTTATATTCTTTCTCTTCGCAGCCTCAAGAAATTTCGTGAGATTAGCATCATGCTCTTCCTGAGTCATGCCGCAAATAGTAATGTTGTCTAAGTAAGCAAATGTTCCAAGCAGTTCTTCTTCTTGGATGAATGAATCCACGATACGTTGGAAGCAAGCCACTCCGTTGGTGACGCCAAAGGGAACCCGAGCAAACTGATAAAGGCGTCCACAGGCCTCAAACGCGGTGTATGGCTTATCTTCATTTCTGATGGGGATTTGATGATACGCACTACGGAGGTCAATCGTACTAAAAACACGGTATTGAGCAATCTTGTTAACAGTGTCATCTATACGAGGCAGAGGATACCCGTCAAGAAGTGTAAATTTGTTGATAGTTTCTGAATAGTCCACGGCTAAGCGTTTCTTGTGAGTTTCGTTCTTAACGACAACAACCTGTGTACGCCAAGAGGAGTTACTGGGCTCTATAATACCTTCCTTCAACATCCTTTGAATTTCCTTTTCAATGAATTTACGATCATCGGGAGAGTACCGGCGTGATCGAGCAGCAACAGGATAACAATCAGCTGTCAAGTTGGCAAACAGTTCTGGAGGGTCAACACATAGTGTACTGAGTCCACAGATAACAAGAGGAGGCAAACTACCTCCATATGTCAGTGTAACACTATCATGCAGTCCCTGAAAATCCTGGCCCAAAACTATATCTGAACACAGCTGAGGGAGTATGGACAGACGCACATCTTGGTAGCACCGACCGTTTACTTTGATATTGACTCGACAGAACCCTGATGTCTGAGCGGTGAAGGAAGTAGATGCCATGGAAACATTGCCTTGGGTGTGATGTACACTTAAGGAATGGCACTTAACGAGGTCGGGATGGATAAAACTTTCTGAACTACCACTATCCATAAGGCCATCCAATTCCACTCCATTGAGCGTGACCCTCACAACCGCCTTTGATAACACCCCTGGGGCAGCGGCAGAAGACACAGCCGCTAGCGTTGCCTGATCAGAGGAAGTTGCACAAGCACCAGTAGCTACTGATGAAGTACTACGGCACACTTAGCAAAATGACCCTTTTTCTGGCACTTATGACACACAGCCTCTCGTGCCGGACATTTTACACGTGGGTGTTTTAAAAAACCACAAAAGAAACATTTAACTCCCGTAGCAGCCATTACAGTTGTGGGTTCCACTTCACCGGTATTCTGATTGGATGAGGCAGCACCCAATGAACGGAAGGGTTGAATAACACAATAAGATTCTGAATTTCTTTGGGCTGAATCTAGAGATCTCGCCTGATCAAACATGGTAGCTAAATCTAAAGTCTTATTCTCTAATAGATGTTGTCTGATCAGTGGTGACTGCAGGCCGCTAATGAAGGCATCCCTGATGGATTCTTTGCAATGTTGAGTTGCTGTTACAGCCCCAAAGTTACACTCTTTACTTAACGTTTTCAGAGTCAGAAGGTATTCATCTAAGGACTCTCCGACCTGCTGGCGGCGAGTTGCAAGACGATGGCGTGCAAACACTTCATTAGTGGGCTTTACGTACTGTGACTGTAAAGTACGGATAGCCTCATCATAAATGGTACACTCTGATATAGTTTCGTATAGTCTTGGTGAGACAAAATTTGTAAGCAGACTCATCTTATCCAGATTATCCTGTGGTAGAGCTCCCAGGAAGTTTTCGAACGTCTTCAACCAGTGTTTCCATTTTTGTGCCGCCGTGGGTGAACTGGGATCCGAATCCAGCCTCTCTGGTCTCAGCAAACACTCCATTCCAGTGTAGGCCTCGGCGCTCTTCTGGTTCAATCCAACCAGGTAAGTTTTGTGAGAATAAATTATTGTTGTAGTAATCAACAATAAACCTTTTCGATCGGCTTTATTCTCACAAAACCCATACGCATATCGACAACAACATAAATATACAGGGTAAGAATAACAAAATACAATAACTTGTACACATAATACTGAAGGCAAACTCCATACTCTAATCCCAATTACATTCCTAATACAGTATACTACATACCATTACTGTTCCAGCACGACCCTCCACGGAGCACGCGGCATACGAGTCATCACCAGCCACCGAGTCATCACCAGCCACCGACCCCCATACACAGTGCTGCCACATCCGCCCAATCTCCGTTGCCGCCAATCACAGTACGGCACTTCATTATCACAACACAATGCATCAGCTCCGATCCAGCTGCCGTTTGGGCTGAGAAGATCTGCGACAGATTTAACGCCCTTGTCGGTAAAGCGTTGAATAAAACACCCATCAGGAGGCATATCATGGAAAAGGTGGTTGTAGAACAAAGGTTCTTCCAGAAACATCTGTTTCGTGTAAGAATGTGTAGCTCTTGTTATTGTCAGAGCTTGCCACGCATTTTGCATGCTCTGATAGAAACCAGAGAGGGGGGATGTGTCGATTTTGGAAAGGTCCATCAGGAAAAGAGAGTGGTCATAGCCTAGCCTCCCAGCCTGTTGCAAAAGGTGATGAGCAACGTTGACCCATGGTGGAGAGGGTCGTATGTATAGCATGCGAAGAGCAACCGAGAGTCGAAAGGCCATTAGCCGGCTCTTTATGTCGACCAGGCCTTGTCCTCCATCGGTCAGTGGTAAACTGAGGACCCCAGGTCGCAGCCAGTGTTTTCCATCCCAGAAAAAGGACACGAAGCACTTCTGGAGCTGTTGAAGCAACACCGCTGGAGGATGCAGCACGAAGAACCTGTGCCATAAGGTGGAGGCCACCAGTGTGATGACCAAGACCCTTCCACGATATGACAGTTGTGTGATCAGACCTTTCTATTTTTGCAGTTTACCCTCAACAAACTCAAGCAGACCAGCCCAATTTTTTGCTACTGTGGTATTATTACCTAAGAACACTCCAAGGTAATTCACACCATCATTGGCCCATGGCAGTGGAGCAGGAAGTCTTGGCGCTAAGTAGCACAACGGACCGAGCCAAAGGGCGCTTGTTTTGTTCTAATTTACTTTGGCTGAAGAAGCCTTTTCAAATAAGAACAAACAATAACGAACGACGTTAATGTCATTGATATCTTGTACGAATACACACACGTCATCGGCGTATGTCAGTACCTTGATGGGCCATTCAAGCTGGGACAAACTAACCCCTGTTCGTCTACAGCGCAAAGAAACCAGTAGGGGTTCGATGGAGAGAGCATAAAGCAACCCGGAAAGAGGGCAACCTTGTCTAATTCCCTTGTTAATAGACAAAGGTGCAACATGTTCATTGTTTATCTTAACCACACTATAAACATTATTGTCTTCTTCTTCTTCTTCTTCTATAAACAATATTGTATAGTATTTTAATATAAGAGATGAAGGTTGAAGCAAGTCCAAACCACTCAAGTACTTCGAAAAGGTACCGATGGTCAACACGGTCAAAGGCTTTCTCCTGATCAAGGAAAAGAAGTCCAAAATCTTTAGGGTTTTCCTTGCACAGTTCAATGATGTCTCTCACAAGGGAGATGTTGTCAAAGATGGAACGTTTTGGGACACAGTAACATTGGTCTTCTTTCAACAACGAGGATAAATAAGGAGTAGGTCGTGATGCCAGGACTTTTGAAAATATCTTATAGTCCGTACATAACAGGGAGATGGGATGCCAATTTTCAATACTCAGCATGTCTCCCTTTTTGGGGATGAGGGTAAGAAGAGCTCGCCGGCAACTCTGAGGTAGCTCTCCAAGCTGGCAGCTTGCGTTCAAGGTGTTAATGAGTTCTGGACCCAATAGGTGCCAAAACTTCTTGTAAAATTCGGTTTTAAATCCATCCAATCCAGGTGCTTTCCCAATGGCAAGGCCGTGCAGGGCAGTGCCAAGTTCATCCAAGGTGATGGGTCTTTCCAGTTGGGAACGCCCATCTTCACACAACACTGGCAGGCCTACGGAGATCGAGGCGACACCGACAGGATTTATTTGTTCCATTGAATATATTTTCGAAAAGTATTCCTTCACGAAAAGTTTGATTACTGGTTGTGTAAAGATAATGGATGAATCTGCTAATCGCAGCTGAGAAAGCTGTTTACTGGGAAGACGTTTCTCTAAGGAAAAGAAGTACTTGGTTGATACGTCTGCCTCATTCAGGTGTCGCACCCTCATCCGAACTGAGGAACCACGTGCATTCCTCTCGTTATTTCCTTTAATAAGGACTGTTTCTCAGTTAAGGTTTTTTGTATGTTGCTATTATTTTGTCCGATGACCCGTTGGAGATGTAAAATCTCGAACTGTAATATTTTCTTTACTTCATGGTCAGCCCTTGTTGAGAAAAACTGATACTGTTGACAGAACCCTTTAATTTGGGTTTTTACTAAATCCCACCATATCAGCTGTTATTGGAACTTCTTAACTTCTGTTCGAGGAGAGCCGTCCAGAAGGATTCAAAGACCTGAATGAAGTTGAGGTTTTCTAGTAAACTGTTATTGAATTTCCAGTGAGAGCTCCCTGGACGTGGTTTAGAGAGTTGAATAAAGACTCGAGCTTGGGAATGGTCAGAGAAACCAGAAGGCACGATATCGGATTTATAAACTCCATGTAATAAATGAGAATTTACAGAGATGCGATCAAGCCTCGCAAGTGAGATGTGGTTGTTTAAACAACGACACCATGAGTAAGACCGATCAGAAGGGTGCTGTGTGCACCAAATATCATGGAGATTATATTTCACAATGATGTTTGCAAAAAGTTTTGCGGTACATGGTTGGGGTTCCGGCCCGTTCCGGTCAAATGAAGCATTAACAGTACAGTTAAAATCGCCACCCATAAATAGACAAGTCTGCAAATCCAGTGTTTACAGGGATTTTCTCAGTTCGGCAAAAAAGGAGATCCGCTCGTCATTTTTGCTTGGAGCGTACACATTGAGAATTGTGAACTTGACCTGATCGATAGAGAAGGTCACGGAGGCAAGGTGTCCATCAATAATACTCATAAATTTAAGGCAGGACGGATGGAAATGTTTCCCAAAGACAAACATGATGCCTGCCTTCGACGTGGAGTTGTTACTAAAGAAACATTCCTTGTCCATAAATAGTCACCACTGAGCCTGAACAGATCGGACAGCAAGGGTCTCTTGTAACAAAGCTTTGTCAAGACTGTTGACCTCTACCAACTGTTTAATTTGGATCTTGCGGAGCGGACTCCCACCACCATTAACATTTATTGTTCCAATCTAGAAACTGGCCATGAGGAAAATAACTTCTAAGAATAAGATCAAAAGTGGGATAATTGATGAGGATCCCTTTTCACCTTGGCAATCAGTTTTTTTAAGCGGTGACAGTGTGTCTGGTGGAAACCGAATAAGTCGGGCTTCCGTACGATAGCCTGAGCACACTCAAGGAAGGACGGTAGATCTGGAAAGTATTCCGTCAGGTTTATATTGCGTTTCCTGTATGTATTTTGTAAGAAGAGTCTTATTTGTTAAGAGGAGGTAGGACCTTGACTGGTCGGCTTCTCCACCGTTTCCACCTGACTGTTCCTGTTTGCTTCCTCCAGGTCAGATTCGTCAGAGTCGATTTTAGTTTCCGAGTCACACAAGCTTGTACCGTCCTGCATATCGATACTGTCATCAGTATTGATACATGGATCTGTACTGGTTACCACGTCTATGTGCTCTAACATTGTGGGAACATCTCCTGGTGAAGGAATGGAAATAATCGGGGATTTGATGAAACGGAAACACCATCAGTGGATGTAGAGATCTCGCTTCCCTCGACCGTAACGGTGTTATCGACCTCCAACGGCATGGAGGTATACAGTACTTTGGGGGTCTCTCGTAAAACATCCATTTTAACATTTCCTGCATTTCCAGCTTCACCACGTGATGGACTGGGAGCAGTTACAGGGTTAACATTTGCTTCGCTATTTCCTGCTGACAAGGATTCAGGGTTAACATTTACCGAAGTGACAGCAGGTTCATCACTAGTGGTCTGTGTATCACCGTCGATGGACTTTCCAACAGGAGAGTTTTTAACGAGTGAAACAGTTTTGTTTACTGCGATAACAGGTAAAGCGGTCTCTGTTAGGGAGACGTCTCTGTTCTCACCGGCAAGTAGGGTAAACTTGTTGGTCGTCGGTACCGGGGTCCTGGTCCATTCCGGGTCCATTCCGGGTAGGCCTTGTAGAGTGACGTCAGTCACAACTGCAGGAACATTACCGACAGATTCCTCGTTTGTAAATGCTTCCTTCTTCTGGGTTAAACGACCATCAGGAAAAGTCTTTCTCTTCCTTGATGAGACGATGGTGAAACCATCCCAAACATTCGTTTTGCTGTTTGGACGATCGGACTGGGAGGACTGGGAGAACTGAGAGGCCTGAGAGGCCTGGGTCTTATTACCGGACACGGAATTCGCTTCCCTCACAGTCGAAGAAGAAGAAGAAGAAGAAGAAGAAGAAGTATCCTTATTGACGAGGTTTGTTTCATCGTTTGACGAGGTCGCCTTTGGGCAAGATCGTTTCAAGTGTCCGACATTACCACATTCGAAACATTTCAGGGTGTCAGTGGTTACGTAGACCTGGTAATCATGATTATCAATTTTGAGTTTTAAAACGATGTTCAAGGTTCTTTCAGCATTGGAGGGAGGAAGCACCACATAAGCTTGTCTCCGAAAAGACATCACATGCTTCGTCCGATCGTCCTGGCTCCGTAAAGGTAACATAGTGATCTGAGAAACCACAGGACCATAACGAGATAATTCGGAGATCACTGTCTGATTCTTCAGGAAAGGAGGAGCGTTCGAGATCATGACCTTCACGGCCGGTGTGTCGAGAGGGGAGACGAGCACGAAATGTCCGTCATCTGTTGATAGTCCGGTAGATACGATTCTGTGAACCAGTTCTGTCTCAGACACGAAGATTACCACACGTTTGTTCATTCATGAGGCTGCACGAACTTTGTCAGTACCGACTATGTTTCCTGTGGCGATAACGAGATCCTCGACGCTGACGTCGTCGGGCGGGACACAGACGACGCCATGTTTTAGTGTTAATGCTTCAAATGCCGAATAACGGGAATACGAAGTAATGTTTAGGAAGGGGGAGGAGGGGTGATTACTCTCGTGCAGTAATTAAATACGAGCCGAGACAGGTTAACAAAGGAAATAAACACAGCTACAGTGAGGAAAAAACGATCAGTTGAATGGCCGGGATAGGCCGCCAACTAAAAGCTATCCACAAAGAAGCTGTGGGCTCTTTCTCTCTCTATCTCGGGGAAAAGGTATGTGAGGAGAAAACAGGGGAAAGGGGAGGGAAGGGGAAGAGATGAACCGAAGGGCAAACCGTGAAATAACAAGGACAGATGGGCGGGGTGGGGTGACGACGGCGCAAGGGAAGGCATAAGTGCGAGGTCTAACGAAGAGGGGAGGGTGGGAGCACAAATAACGATGCGTAGAAGGAAACGAAGGAAGGGAGGTGAAAAACGATGCGAAAGGGGATAGAAAGGCGAGAAAACGGGGCAGATCACAGCTCACCAAGACCACACAGCCCCCATGACACTCCAATCGACTCACCAACAGCCAGCAGGGGGCGAGAGAGGGCGGGAGAGAGAGAGAAGAAAGGGGGGAGAGAGAGAGAGAGAGAGAGAGAGAGAGAGAGAGAGAGAGAGAGAGAGAGAGAGAGAGAGAGAGAGAGAGAGAGAGAGAGAGAGAGAGAGAGAGAGAGAGAGAGAGAGAGAGAGAGAGAGAGAGAGAGAGAGAGAGAGAGAAAGAGAGAGAGAGAGAGAGAAAGAGAGAGAGAGAAGAAAGGAGAGAGAGAGAGAAGAAAGGAGAGAGAGAGAGAAGAAAGGAGAGAGAGAGAGAAGAAAGGAGAGAGAGAGAAGAAAGGAGAGAGAGAGAGAAGAAAGGAGAGAGAGAGAGAAGAAAGGAGAGAGAGAGAGAGAAGAAAGGAGAGAGAGAGAAGAAAGGAGAGAAGAAAAGAGAGAGAAAGAGAGAGAGAAAGAAAGAGAGAAAGAGAAAAAGAGAGGAAAGAGAGAAAGAGAGAAAGAAAGAAAGAGAGAAAGAGAGAAAGAGAGAAAGAGAGAAAGAAAGAGAGAGAGAAAGAGAAAGAGAAAGAGAGAAAGAGAGAAAAAGAAAGAGAAAGAGAAAGAGAAAGAGAGAAAAAGAGAAAGAGAGAAAGAGAGAAAGAGAGAAAGAGAAAGAGAGAAGAGAGAGAGAGAGAGAGAGAAAGAGAAAGAGAGAGAGAAAGAGAAAGAGAGAGAGAGAGAGAGAGAGAGAGAGAGAGAGAGAGAGAGAGAGAGAGAGAGAGAGAGAGAGAGAGAGAGAGAGAGAGAGAGAGAGAGAGAGAGAGAGAGAGAGAGAGAGAGAGACTTGACTTTTATTACAAGAGTATAAAACCCGATTTATAAAGGAGAAACATTTTTCATAAGGACACAAAAGTTACATATTCAAGAATACAAGTTACATCATGAGAGCAAAAGTGATCAGTCTGTGATTAATAGACCATTTTGAACAGTACAAAGTGCATCGTTTCGAGCCCACACACTTTTAAAAATGCACATTTTGTTTATGGAAGTGTGAAAAGAAAATTCCATTTTAATACGGGCAAAAACGATTCCTTTAAAGTTTAAACAAAGCCAGAAGGTTATCAGCACACCCTGAAATATTTTCAATTTTTGCTTTCCTTGTGCGATATATTGACTTATTTGCTGTGGCAATGAGAAAATTGGCCAAAATCACTTCCAGTGGATGTGTTTTGGATCCAAAGCCAAAAATAAAAACTTTTAAAGTGAAGTTCAAAGAAAGCTTGGAGTTCACAATTCACAAAGCAAACCAAACAAAGGGATCAAGCGTGCACGTTCAACATAAGCATGTGACAAGGTCTCGAGAGTTCCACAGAAGGGACATTGGTCAGGTATTTCAGAGGAGAAAACATGTAGGAGTTTATTGGTCGGTAATACCCAATGTGCCAGACTCCAAGACAGGTCAGCAGTTTTCTTTGGAATAAGAACATGGTAAAAGGCTTTCCAGTTAGGGTGGAAGGGGTATTCTGGAGGCAAGTAGTTGTGGCACTTCCTTGACTGCCAAGTTCCTAAAGAAGGTCGAATTGCTTTCACACAGGCCTGGTAAATGTGACGTTTCCTCAGACCTACTTGTGGTGTGATTCCAAAATGTATTTTTTGGTAAATATTTTACAATTGAACCGGAGATCATGACAGTGGGAGTGAGTACGAGATTTGGGAAGAGAGGATTTGATTCGCTCACAGTTGAGCAATCGCCAGTGCGAGGAGATCTCTCCCAGTGTACCTTAACTCTGGTACACCTGAAGTACTTCTATAATAAAAAAGATACTTGGCGGTAGGACCGTATGCCAACCTTGGTTGCTAGTGCTACAGCACTCAACCATCTCGTATTGTCAATCATTACATCAGAAACGCAATGGACACCGTTCTGAATAAAATGATCGATAAAAGAACGTTCCGTTCTTATTCTTTTAAAAAGATAGTTGTAAAACAGAGGTTCGTTCAAAAACATATCTTTGTTGTAGGAAAGATAATCATGGTCAACTATAAAAACACGCCAAGCATTTAAAATGCTATTATAAAAAGGTGGAAGCAAGGACAAATCAATACATTTCGTATTCATTAAAAATAATCCTGATGAAAAGTCAAGCATACCAGTTTGACGAAGGATGAGAATGGCGGCGGACCTCCAGACTAAGTCCGACGGACCGTAGAGAAGCCGCCAGGTTGAGGCGACGCCGAAGGCCATTGTCCTGCACACGATGTCCACAAGACCCTGTCCACCTTCCTCCAATGGAAGGTTCAGGATCTGTGGACGAAGCCAGTGTTTTCCACTCCAGAAAAAGTTTGTTAAGGTTTTCTGTATGTTCAGTAAAAAATGTTCAGGAGGTGGTATGGCTTTGATCCTGTGCCACAATGGAGATGCTGCTAAGTTATTGATGACCAGGACTCGGCCTCGATAAGAGAGCAAAGTCAGTAAGCCTTTCCATTTCAGCAGTTTTTGTTTGAGAGCTTCAGCGAGACCCTCCCAATTCTTTGCTTGTGTTGCTGCATCACCGATGAAAACGCCAAGGTACTTCATTCCGTTGTTCGACCAGGTGAGGCGTTCCGGAAGAACAGGCATGGGCAGCTGGCATGGGCCGATCCACAGTGCCTGGCACTTGTTCCAGTTTATTTCAGCTGAAGAAGCTAAACCATAATAGTTCAAACAGTCCACCAGTTTCTTGATCTCCTTGCTTGTGCGTACAATGGCACAAATATCATCAGCATAGGCAGAAACTTTCACAGGTTTTACTTGCAGCTTTGTGTAACCAGTTAAGAAGCTGCGAACTTTGATTAGGGAAGGCTCGATAGTTAGAGTTCAAAATACCAGTTAAAGGACATCCTTGACGGATACCCCTTCCAACCTTTACAAGTGAAGTCAGTTCATAGTTTACTCTGAGTACTGAGGAAATGCCATGATAAAAGAGTTTTATAAGGGAGGTAAACCTGGGACCAAGTCCAAAACGCTCGAGAACCTTGAAAAGATATGCATGACTAACACGGTCAAAAGCTTTCTCTTGGTTGAGCATAATCAAATCAAGGTTATCATTTTTAGCTTTACACACATCCCAAAGATCTCTTATTTGGAATATGTTGTCATGTATCTGTCTGTTTGGGATACAGTAGGACTGATCACTTTGAATCAAAGATTCTAGAAGGGGGGAGATGTGTCGAGCTAAAGCTTTGGAAAATATTTTATAGTTGGAAGTTAAAAGAGAGATTGGGCACCAGTTGCCAATAAGCTGAGGGTCCCCTTTTTTCAGTAATAAAGTAATTACTGCTCTACAACAGCTCATTGGCAATTCCCCACATTGTAAAGAACTAGTAAAGACCTCCAAAAGCTCTGGACCTAATAAGGACCAAAAGGATTTGTAAAACTCGACTGGGAGGCCGTCTCGTCCAGGAGATTTTCCAATCGGCAGAGAAGCAAGCGAGAGTGTAAGTTCTTTCAAGGAAGGTAAGGAATCAAGCTGGTCCCTTTGAGTAGCACTTAACGTGGGTAGATCAGACGTGAAATATCGTATCACATCATTTGCCATAAATACGTCTGAGAAGAAGTTATAGATCTCCCTCTTTATGCTATTTTGTGATGTCACAATGTCCCCAGTTGAGAGCCTTAAGGTTTCAATTTGCCTTTGATGGGTGGTCTTTTCATCAAAATGAAAGAAAAATTTTGTTGGAGAGTCCAAATTATAAATCTGATCCATCCGTAATCGGATCATAGCACCTTTCACTTGATAGTCAACAAGATCATTTGTACGGGCCTTTTTTCCAGTAACAGATGGTTATTTGTTGCACTGGGGTTGTTTGCAACATCAGATTGTAATTTCAGTATTTCTTTTTCCAGTACAATCCTCTCCTTTTTTACACTAAAAGATGAGAAGTGATTGAACTGTTGGCAAAGGACGGCAATCTGTGCCTTTGCATAGTCCCATCATAATCTAGGGTTACTTAAACTATTCTTTCGTTAGTTGAGGCTATTCCAAAACACCCTAAAGGCTTCACAAAAAGTAACATGCTCAAGTAACATGACGTTAAACTTCCAATACGGACTGCCATGTTGCTGCAGAGCAAGCTTAAAGGAGAATGTTGTCACCAGATGATCAGAGAAAAGAGAGGGCACGATATCAGATTTTAATATCTTATCAAGCATTGTAGCATTGACATAAATTCTGTCTAACCGAGCTAGAGTGTGTCTCTGGGAAACACATCTTAACCAGGTGAACTGACGTTGTCTGGGGTGTTGGATAATGGATACGCCAAACATCCATGAGTCCCACAGTTTTTATAATTTTTTTCCAAAGTTTTGGCAGATTTTGGATGTGGCTCCACACTGTTTCTGTCGAAAGCAGGGTCAAGGGTATAGTTGAAGTCACCACTCATTATAAAGCAACAGTTCAAGTTAACTGTGCTTAGAAAGGCCTTTAGTTTAAGGAAGAAGTTATACTTTTCAGCATTCTCATTGGGGGCGTAAATGTTTACAAAAATAAAGATTTGATTGTTTGCAATGAACTGAAGACAAGCCAGACGTCCAGGAATTATTTCATTAAAATGAACTTGCGAGAGCGTTAATGAAGGAGAGACAAAGAAGGCAATCCCGGCAGTGAAGGAATTGATATCACTGATGAACCACTGACCCTTCATGAGCCTTCTCCATTGGGCTTGGGCAGTCAGATCTCCATGCGTCTCTTGCAATAACAAGACGTCCAGGTGCAAACGCCGAGTCAGGTCTTTTACCTGAACTTTGCGTTCTAAACTAGAACCACCATTAATGTTTAGACTTCGGAAATTAACATTCATGTGCTTCGAAAGGTAAATAAGAAAAATAAATAAATCGGAGAAAACCACCATAAGGACCTCACTTAAGAAGCTCCTGTGGAGCTTTCTGGACCATTTTTTCACCTGTGTTTCACCAAAAGTGAAAACAGGATTGCGATCCGAGTTAAAACGAACTCGTAACATCAACCGAAGCAAAAATCTCCATTTCTCCACGCAATTATTTAATATTATTTTATCAAAGTCACAAAACCGTAATATTCGGCCATCCACCAACAATCTTTACATAATCCGACGGCTTAGCGAGTCAGGCATGTGACGATAACCTTTATTGGGATAAAAAATGACTTTTGAACACCATCTTTATCGAAAACACCGTCAGCGTGCACATGCAAAACCTTTACGTGACTCAACGCCGCGTCTGCTCGAGCGTGCTGCACCACGTGACAAGCCGTGACGCGGCGAGTGAAAATTTTTTTTATACAATCTTAAAACGTCTCCAAAACATCCGATTTTTACCAGAATTTCGACAACCGAGTTTAAGCGTCCTAAGCGATCGCAAAAACCGAAGACAAAATTAAAATCAAAGTTAAAACGAACTCGTAACGTCGACCGAAGCAAAAATACTCCATTTCTCCACATGAATTTACGGAATTATGTTTGACCTCACTGTGACCTTGACCTTTGACCGATTTTGACCAAAATCTAATCAGCGCTAGCCATCACCCTCCTGAATCACGTGGTGTAATTTGACATTGGTAGCTTCTTCCGTTCTCGGGTTATCGTGCCTACAAACAAACAAACACACAAACAGAGGACGGAAGTCATCAATATACTTACAAAATCTTTAGATTTCGTAAGTAATAAGGAAAGATAAGCGAAATAAAAAAGCAAAATAAAGGTTTAAAGCGAAAAGTTTTTGAATTTTGAAAACGACTAAAAGGGCACCGCCTAAAAAACCGACGATACTCTGACTAGCGCCACGACGGGCGCTCTCTCTCTCTCTCTCTCTTCTCTACACAGAGGGGAAACACAGGAAAACGTCACAAACAAAAAACACGAACACAGAGGAACGAAATAGGCAATGTGGGAACACAGACCAGCACAACCGAGGACAGGTACTCACGACACGAAGTAAGCCAGCCACGACAGTACACCCAACAGCCAGCAGGGGGAGAGAGAGAGAGAGAGAGAGAGAGAGAGAGAGAGAGAGAGAGAGAGAGAGAGTGAGAGAGAGAGAGAGAGAGAGAGAGACGGAGAGAGAGAGAGAGAGAGAGAGAGAGAGAGAGAGAGAGAGAGAGAGAGAGAGAGAGAGAGAGAGAGAGAGAGAGAGAGAGAGAGAGAGAGAGAGAGAGAGAGAGAGAGAGAGAGAGAGAGAGAGAGAGAGAGAGAGAGAGAGAGAGAGAGAGAGAGAGAGAGAGAGAGAGAGAGAGAGAGAGAGAGAGAGAGAGAGAGAGAGAGAGAGAGAGAGAGAGAGAGAGAGAGAGAGAGAGAGAGAGAGAGAGAGAGAGAGAGAGAGAGAGAGAGAGAGAGAGAGAGAGAGAGAGAGAGAGAGAGAGAGAGAGAGAGAGAGAGAGAGAGAGAGAGAGAGAGAGAGAGAGAGAGAGAGAGAGAGAGAGAGAGAGAGAGAGAGAGAGAGAGAGAGAGAGAGAGAGAGAGAGAGAGAGAGAGAGAGAGAGAGAGAGAGAGAGAGAGAGAGAGAGAGAGAGAGAGAGAGAGAGAGAGAGAGAGAGAGAGAGAGAGAGAGAGAGAGAGAGAGAGAGAGAGAGAGAGAGAGAGAGAGAGAGAGAGAGAGAGAGAGAGAGAGAGAGAGAGAGAGAGAGAGAGAGAGAGAGAGAGAGAGAGAGAGAGAGAGAGAGAGAGAGAGAGAGAGAGAGAGAGAGAGAGAGAGAGAGAGAGAGAGAGAGAGAGAGAGAGAGAGAGAGAGAGAGAGAGAGAGAGAGAGAGAGAGAGAGAGAGAGACAGACAGACAGAGAGAGACAGACAAGACAGAGACAGAGACAGAGATAATAAACACCAGTGTCAGAGTTGAAGACCAAGATAGAGGGAGACTTGAACAAATAATAGGGGTGGGGAGGAATGGGGGGGAGGGGCAGCAGAGTATGCATGGGGTGGACAACTTGGATGGATACACAAAGAAACTAGAAGGGCACTCGTTACAGTGCATACCTCCGCCAAGCAATGCCTGATCCAGGAGAACATATCGGGTCCAATATATTTTTGAAATATCATGCTATACAGTACTATATCGTTTTTGACCCGATCTCTCAATGGTCAAGAATCACTTTAAAAATTAAATAATTCTCCTATCCAGATCCGGATTCGGATCTTCACCAAGATTGAACCAATTCTCCCTTGACACACACTCAACGCGTCAAACAAGTTTCATCCAAATTCGTCCACAACTTTGTGAGATATCGTGCTATGTATTGGTTTAGCACTATCTCTCAATGGTAAAGAATCACTTAAAAAAATCTAGTAGTCGGATCCGGATCCAGATCTTCACCAAATCGAATAAGTTCATACTTGTCACATGCCCAACCTTCCCACCAAATTACATTTGGATCCGTTCACAACTTTTTGAGATATCCTGCACACAAACAGACAGACATGGGTGAAAACATAACCTCCTTCACCTTTGGTGATGGAGGTAAATATCAGGAGGGAAAACTGGAAATTTGGAAGGAGGAGGGTTTGGGGTAGGGGGAGGGGTGAGGTTAACGAGGGTAGAAAAGATCGTGGTTTTGGATTGGGGATGATCTGAGATGTTGGTGAACAGCCGTCTTGAAGACCTGGAGGGAGGAATGAGATTGAAGAGAATGTGTAAGTTGATTCCACAAGGTGGGAAAAAAAAGAGAAGCGAATGAGTAGAGGTGAGCAGTGATCCTGGATTAGGTAGTTTGAGAGATTAGGTAGTTTCACCAGAAGGGGGTTGATTTATGGTTAACCACAGAGTAGCCAGGTTCATGTTTGGGTCATATTGACAATCCTCTTCAAAGTTCACCACCGAGCAATCGACATCTTGGTTATAGTCATGGATTTGTTTTCATGTAATGGTGATCTTCGGTTCATGAAGAAGCTTGTACTGCACTTGAATCACATGCAGGATGAACAAAAACCTTATGATACATCAATGCACTTATTACATAAATTCCAAGGATAATCAACAAGAAATCCTCGACGCATCTAAAGCAAATGCTCAGATGGAAACATCTTGCGAAATTTGCTATGGGAACTACATTTCGACATCACAGACAACAAACAGCTGGCTAAAAACGTTCCCATCAAATGACACAATGCCCTTTGCTGTCATTGCATACACAGCTTTTTATAAGTTCATTTTTGGTCATATCCCATTCACAGGTGAATCAAGTTGAGTTGCACTATCAGTGGATCAGGTTGACCAAGAGTCAGTGACTGGCAGGTGGGAGAATCTTTAACATCCAACAAATGACAATAGCAGACAGGACGTCCAGGTTATGAATCACCGTGCCTGTGAAACACCGGGATGACAGTTTATGGCTGTGTCGGGATTGAAACCCAGGCTAGACGGCTTCGAGGTGAGCGTGCGGACATTGAGTCCATCCTTAAAGCAGGAGCTCTGCAATAACAAAACTTCTCTCACTGTAAACATTTCCAAACGCATCTCCCCATCTTCTCACGGCCATTTTATGCTGATGCGAGCCGTGCCAGCCTTGTGGAGCCACAGCTACATCATGTGGCTGGCTAAGTGCCTTGGAGAGGGAGTGCCTTGGCATATGGTGCTGAAAGGTATTCATCTGGTGGTCATAAGCTTTCTGGCATGAACCTTAATGCCGTCATGCCTCTTCCATTTTACTGATGGTCTGTGTGTCAGGCTAGTTGTCTGAAACATGCAAGTATTGGGGAATTTAGAAACACAGGCCTGGACTACTTCCACAAACTGGATGGGATGACATCTGGCGATGATTGTAGACAAATTCTGGCTGATTGCATAATAATAAATGTTTGACAATTTGACATCAAAGACTGACTAATATTCTGTGCAGATCATTCATCTATGCTGTGCTTCAATATATCTCTCTCTCTCTCTCTCTCTCTCTCTCTCTCTCTCTCTCTCTCTCTCTCTCTCTCTCTCTCTCTCTCTCTCTCTCTCTCTCTCTCTCTCTCTCTCTCTCTCTCTCTCTCTCTCTCTCTCTCTCTCTCTCTCTCTCTCTCTCTCTCTCTCTCTCTCTCTCTCTCGATTACTTTGTGCTTTATGGTACTGTATTTGAAATTGTTTGTGCTACTGCTCGTACACAATCAGAGGAAACCCTTGGAGGCCTTTCCCTGAAATTGCAGTCGCTGTTGGTTACATATCGAAGAGGCTTTCATCTCTGAAATTGGCCCGAGTGTTGGTGCCTATATTTCTATTATTAATATCATCCGAAGTGTCTTTTCTCAGCATGTTGGGGTAGACTGTAGAGGAGGTGCTGTGGGGTGTTAGCCTCGAATGCCAAAAATATTGGGACAGTATGGATTTGCCAGCAAGCATGGCACGAAGACCTTGGCCCTTCATTCATTCATTTAATATGCAGCATGTGGCTGCTGGTTGCATAATTGTTTGGAACACAGCTGTGCTGCTGATGCAGTGCCTCATGTAGGTTCGGGCAGGAATTTGGAACTTGGCCAAGGTGTCGGCAATTGCTCGTCTACTTTTCGCGAAGGGCACCGTAGGATGTTTAATGTCTACCAACTAATGCTGGCACATGGGATGCCCAGTTTAACATCAATCTGAGGGAAGACACAAACATTGACGCCTCACCCTGCCTGCAAGACAACAGGGTGACAGTTTATTGCTGGACCGAGATCCAAACCCAGGTTAGACGGCTCAGAGGCAGAGTGTACATACCTCTAGGCCATCCTGCCAGCCCACCTTGTTACTCTGGCTCATAGATGTATTCTGTTTGTTGTTTTCCAATGGTCATATTGCCCTGTCCTTGGCTCCGTGGGTCTAGGGACCAATACTGCGACGGGTGAGGAGGTGGCCATCAAACTTGAGAACGTAAAGACAAAGCACCCACAGCTTCACATCGAAAGCAAGATTTACAAGCTGCTTCAGGGTGGAGGTGATGACTTAATAAAAGGCCATTGCTTATCATGTTCTTTACACCTAGAGCTATGACAATGATGTATCATCTTAGTCTAAAACTTTATTGTTGTCTCATCCTTTGTCATACCTTTCAGTAACTCCTAAAGCTCAAAACATCCAAATCCAAATCTCAACTTCAACTTAAATCTTAAGAACTAACACGCTCTTGATTTCTTACTTCACTAGTGGGAATTCCCTCCATCAAATGGTGTGGTGCCGAGGGGGACTACAACGTCATGGTAATGGAGTTGTTGGGACCCAGCATGGAAGACCTTTTCAACTTCTGCAATCGGAGGTTCAGCCTCAAAACCGTCCTGCTCCTCGCTGACCAAATGGTGCTTACTTGTGTACCTCTTCTTGTCACCATCACTTTTTATATCTCCAGACAAAGCAAATCACCATGGCATATCTCAATCAGTCTATCCTTGAATAATGTTTTGTTTTATAATATTTTAGTGATTACATGTAGCACAGAAGCATGAGAAAGTATCTGTGATACCTTTACATGCATCACAATGACATTGTGAGACATTGGACAAATCACCGCCTTGGCTGGTGTTGAGATTTGAGATGTGGTTGGTGTTGAGCTACATCCATGACCTATGACCTTGGAATCTAGGCTACCGGCAATATGAACTCAATGCTTAGAATGGAACCCCAAATAAGCCATCCATTATTACTGTTTGTCGAGCTACATCTTTACGTCCATTTGAAACAATAGTTTTGGTTTACAGTGGAGGCTGAAATAATTATTCAGAGCTCTTCTTCCACCACTCACCACCTCCGCACCTCTGTTCACTTCCCATGTCATGACCATTATAGCCTTCGCTCTTCTGTGACTTAATAGAGTGCACAAACTTACAAACCCCCTTTCCTTCTTTCCAACTCTTTGATTCCACAGATCAGTCGAATTGAGTATCTGCACTCCAAAAACTTTATCCACAGAGATATAAAGCCAGACAACTTCTTGATGGGTTTGGGAAAGAAGGGAAACCTGGTGTATCTTATCGACCTGGGCCTTGCCAAGAAATACCGAGATGCACGAACCCATCAACACATCCCATACCGCGAGAATAAGAATCTGACAGGCACCGCACGCTACGCCTCCATCAACACACACCTTGGCATTGGTATGAGGGTTTTTCTTGCTATTTCTAGCTTCTCCTCCTCTCTTTATTAAATTACTTACTGTATATTTAGAGTGGCTGAGTGGCTGAGTGGGTAAGGCCTTTCTGCATTGGCCTTGCCTGTGTGGGTTCAATTTACCGTGACTGTTTAGCTGAGCAAGCACAAGCAAACCACCCAGCATTTTTCTTGCCTAGAAAATACTTTGGCAGAACTAACACTCTGTTATAGGGTAAGAGAAATATATATATATATATATATATATATATATATATATATATATATGAGAAAGGGGTAGAAGGAGGGGGGAGTAGGAGGTGGGGAGCAAGAGGAAGAGATGGATAGGCAGGTGCAGAGAGAGTTGTAGAGTGAGGGACATGGAGAGGGAAGGGTGGGGAGAAGGGATGAGGAAGCTGGAGAGGGATAGAGTGGCCTGTTAAGGGAAGTAGAGGAGGGGTGGTGAGGGAGAGGGAGGTAGATAGAAGAGGTGGTGGAAAGGAAAGGGGGGGTAGAGAGGTGAGGCGGCAGGGTAGAGGACAGCAGCAATATCATTTATATTTTCTCTTACATTTACGCTGACAATACGTCATGACATTTGAAGGAGCAGCCTTCATCACAATTGTGTTACTATTATATCACTGTGCTATCTTTCCATCTGTTACCATTCGTTTGTGGACATTAAAGACACTCCCCATTCCCACTATGCTTTTCAAAAGCGCATATAATTCAGACATTGTGTGTCAGTACCCTGACCAAAATCCAAAATCCTGCCACACCTTCTTGGGGGCATTGCAATTGCAGTCACCATGACTCAGTAATGATTCAACCAGAAGACCAAACTTAATTTAATCTCAGTCAGATATGCATTTGCGAAACGAATAGATTGAGTTTGTCTTACTCATGCTGTATGATTTGAGCAAGTCTCAACCATAATGTCTTTGCTGATTTGACCTTGGTCTTCCATAAGCCAAGATTACATGTCACCAAACCTTTGCTCATGATATTGCCAGAGGGTTATCCTAAGAGTAATTCCTTGTGATTTAAAAAAAAAATCTGCCATATGTAGCATTTCCAAATGTTAAAGTTTCCAGTCATTTCCTTGATATTGCCCTTCCAAAAGGAGAGGGTATTGCATTTGGGTCTGTTTATGATTTGGGATATCGAATATTTGCAAGTACATCGGTTAGTCAATCTTATCTGTTATTCTGTCTGTATGTTTGTCAATCACCTACAGGTCACAATTCTACGCTCATCTTCATCAAACTTTACCACATGGTAGAGCTAGACAATAGCTAGAAGCCGAATATTTTTGATGTCAAAAGGTCAAAAGTCAAATAAAATCGTCAATTTCCATCCAATTGACGTGAAATTTGAACAGATTGAATATTGGGTCACTGAATTGATTCACAAATCAAAAGCTAGAAACATTATTTTTGAGGTCCAAAGGGCAAGGAAGCAGCAACTGATTTCGCAAGTACTATACTGGTCTGTGACCGCTTGTTTGCCTGTTTGTCTGTCTCACCAGAAAGATGGCCACCTGACCCTAACAGCTTGGTTTCCTTTTCCCATGACTATGATATATATATATATATATATATACATATATATATATATATATATATATATATATATATATATATATATATATATATATATATATATATATATATATATATACACATATATATATATATATATATATATATATATATATATATATATATATATATATATATATATATATATATTGTTGTGGTTACCAGATTCGCAAACCACCATTCAGGTCCCTTAGGTGAGGTATCTCGGTAAGTGCATGTGTAGTTAGGCCCAAACCCGTTGTCTAGTGGGAATACATGTCATTTATACGTGCTGCGACTCTTCAGGATAGCCGTTTTTCTTTTACTATCTTTATTTTGGACCAATCGCCACCATCACAACCACAACAACAACCACCAACCACAACGCCGCTTCACCACAACCGCCATGACCTTTACCGTCACAACTCGCCACCATCGCATCACCGTCATCTCGCGCCACTCATGGGCACCGATGCTGGACTCATGCAGAACGCGCGTCGAACAGCGTGTACAAAATCACGGATTTTCTGCTTCAAAAACGGATCAAAAACGACACACGCCCACTTTTTGCCGTCCAATCGGTGAGCGAGGGGCGAATTGGCCCCGCCCCCAGGGCGATCGATATATGCAAATTTGTGGATCAAAAAGCCTTCACGCCCACTTTTTCTCGGGCCAATGGGGAGCGAGGTGAAAGGTCAAAGGGAGGGGGTCAAAGGCGAAGTTACGGGGGGATAAAAGGACGGTGTTCGTCAGTCAGAGTCGGGAACGAGAGAAGGAGCAGAACAAGGTCGGAGAGTCAGCAGAACGAGAACGAGGAGTCGGAACGAGGGAGTCAGCAGAACGAGAACGAGGAGTCGGAACGAGGGAGTCAGCAGAACGAGAACGAGGAGTCGGAACGAGGGAGTCAGCAGAACGAGAACGAGGAGTCGGAACGAGGGAGTCAGCAGAACGAGAACGAGGAGTCGGAACGAGGGAGTCAGCAGAACGAGAACGAGGAGTCGGAACGAGGGAGTCAGCAGAACGAGAACGAGGAGTCGGAACGAGAGAGTCAGCAGAACGAGAACGAGGAGTCGGAACGAGAGAGTCGCAAACGAGAAGGAGTCGAGAACGAGAAGGAGTCGAGAACGAGAAGGAGTCGGAACGGAGGGGACGAGTGTGGAAGACTGGAGCCCGAAGCCTGCAGTGGCTGGAGAAGCTGAAGAGAGTCGGACGAGGGGGTGCTCGCGTCGGTGCCAGGAGCTGCACGCCCGAGGGAGGCCGGCAGCGCGACCTGGCCGAGGTGGAGACGCACACCAGGGATAATAAAGATCCTCTATACCCCGAGCATCAGCAACCCCCTCCTGTTTCCCCCCCGCGCTGAGATAGTGCGACCAAGGGGGCCCCGTTCCCACCCCCTGCCAGGCACTGTCCACGAGGCCCGCGGGTTGCGGGGCCATCGCCGCTCCGCGTCTCATCACCAGACGGGTAGGCGCGACCCGGTCTCGGCCTCAGGCCCGCCTCATTCTTGAGGGTATTTCTTTTCCTTGGTTTTGGGTATGTGTTGTCGGCGCCGTCTGTGAAGTAGAATTGTATAAGTGTTGCCGTGTGCTCGGTAGTCGGTATTAGCTCTGCACTGTGTTTTCACTTTTGTATTTACTTTTTGTGTAAATGGAATTGTGTTTTCTTTTTTTTGTGTGCATTTGGTGGAATTGTATTTGTGTGCTTCCCGTGTGCCGCGAATAAATGTGCTTTATTGTTGAACTGTTTCCCGCTTCGCTTCGTCTTTTCCTCCATTGAATCCCCATCTTGCTTCACGTAAAGGGTTGGTAGTGGGCTGAATACGCCCGATAATTAATCGAACCGTCGAGGTCGACGATAACACCGCTCGGTTATTCTGATAGTACGGAACGGGTCGCTTAAGTGGCCCGTGTCCGAAGTCGACCTGCGGCGAGGTGCGATCGCCCGGTCTACCCTCCGCGTGGGTACTTAGGTAGTTCGAATTTGGCGAGCAACCCTATCCCACGCGGGGGCTGATTGGCTCGATCGCGGTGAGACCGAAAGGTCCACCCGTGACTGGTTCCCGGCGTTAGTCCGAGAGGGTCACGACTGGATTGTCCGTCCGGTGGGCGACGTGCCGCGATTCGAGTTACGTGGCCGTCGCACGCCGGCGGACGCGAAATCCGCAACACTGGTGTCAGGAGTGGGATACAAATTCATCGCCCTCCTCGCGGCACTGGTATTGGAGAGCGGGACAACAGGCTCTCCTGTCTCCAGCGAAATTCACGGGAATCGGTCCAGGGGTGAGAGAAGCGACCCCGATTCCCTCCAAATTACGAGCGAGTTAAATTAACCCTTCACGAGAAGCAAGATGGCGTCTCAAGGCGAGCGGGAGCCGGGGGTATTAGAAATGTATATGTGTAGTAATGTAGAATCCATGGTCCAGGATGGAATCCCCGAGCAGGAAATGTTGATTGTGCAGGAACACGGACTCGCCCAACTGAACCCAGGGCCCGAGGTGGGTGCGGCAGCGGCCGCGGTGTATGACACCTCCCCCCCTCTCCACCAAGACCCTTCCCCAACCCCTGCCGAAACGGCTCACTTGAGTGCATCCGACATGGCCCAGCTATTCACCATGCTGGCACAAATGAATGCAGAAATAAAAAGCATGAACGAAAAGATTGATGCGAGTACACAGCAAATGAGGGAAGAAACGAAAAAGCTGCGGGGTGAGACGCAGAACATGGGCCGATGCCTGCAGGCGGGCATGAAGGCCGTTAGCAGGGAACTCGGAATGGCGACTCCACGTGTGGGAGCAAACGAGCTGGAAGGGGTGCAACGGCTGACAGGCCCGCGGTGGAGGCGGGTAAGGAAAAAGTAATTCGGGAGACAAGAGACGAGGTGAAAGTAATTGCGAGGGAGAGAAAAGAACAATTAATACGGAGAGCAAGGATGAGGTACGCGGAGATCGTGAAAGAGCAAGGAGTGAAAAACAGGGAAGGACGGGAGCGACTTAAAGAGAAAGCAAGGTTGACCTACATAAAGATAAGGGAAAGACGCCAGAAAGAAGCAGAGACCAATAAACACGATGAAGACGAGGTAAGTGACGCGCACACACACACGGAGGTAGTGGAGGACAGTGAGGTTGAGCTCGCGGAGCGTGTGGGGACCCGGTGTGAGCAGCTGGATGACCTCCTCCAGGAACGAGGGGAGGGAGTATGCCCCCTTGAGGCGAGTCACGACCAGGTGAGTTCGGTCGTGCTTTGCGAGGTTGAGGGGACGAGTGCTGTGGACGGGTGCACGGAGAGCTTGGGGGGTGTAGAGGCCCCGGAGACCCTTGTGGGGACACAAATCCCCAGTGTGGTTGTCCCTGTGTGTGTGGTGCAAGGCGTGAGTGCGTCCCCGTGTGTGGAAGCGACCCCGTGTGTGAGTGGTGTGGTGGCGATGGTGCTGGAGTGCGTGCTTCCCAGCACGCCGTGTTTGGATGAGGCACCGTGTGTGGATGAGGAACCGTGTGTGGAAGAGGCCGTGTGTGTGAGTGAAACGGCCAGTATGAGTGAGGAACCGCGGGTGAGTGCCCCCGCGTGTATGAGTGAGGGACGTTGTGTGGAAGAGACCGCGTGTGTGAGTGTCGCCGTGTGTATGAGTGAGGTACCGCGGGTGAGTGCCCCCGCGTGTATGAGTGAGGCACGGTGTGTGGATGAGGCACAGCGGTTGAGTGCCCTCGCGTGTGTGGGTGAGGCACCGCGGGTGAGTGCCCCCGCGCGAGTGAATAGAGCACCACGTGTGAGTAGTATGGTTTGTGTGAGTAGTGAGGCACGCGTGAGTGAACGGCCGTGTGCAAGGTCGCTGTGTGCCAGGGAGACCGTGTGTGTGAGAGAGCGGTATGTGAGGGAGATGTCGGTTGGCATGCGGGAGCACGCAGCCGCGTCTCCCCGTGTGAATGTGATGGAGTGGACTGTGTGCGTCGTAACACGCAGGTGTGCGTGGGTGGAATGGCGACGACGAAGGCGACAGAGTAAAGAAAGCCGAGTAGCGGCTGTGGTTGTTTCGAGGACCGTGCCGGGTTCACCCAGCAGTGAGCACGCGGTTCGTGCTGTGCAACGCACGAGACCACCACGTGCTCGCTTGCGAGAGTGAAGTCCCGGTCCGGAAACGCCAGCGGTGGATTTGCCGATCCCGCGGACGGACAAAGTTTAGGCAGGACTACGGATTTGGACCGGACGGGTTCTCCACGCGATCGTGTGTGTTAAGCTCCAACGGGCAAAGCACATGTGTTCGCGTGGGGAACCCCTCGAGACGTGTGGCTTGTGTTTTTTTTTATGCGCACGGTGACGCCATGGCTGCACGTGGGGTTGGAATTCGGCAGGAGGGGTATCTCTGCCGGATGGTCCCGTCCAAGGAGGGACGAGGAACACGTGCAGCTGCATGACGTCACGGCCAGGTGCAAAGTGCGCGAGCTCTGAGTTGCCGCGCAGGTGCTGGGCATGAAAAAAAAAAAAGGGAAAAACAAGCCTCACTTTCGGGTGTACAGGATTCCTGGGCAAGGGGTGAAAGACCCCCTTACCCGGGGCACAGGATGGAAACTAGTTAGGGGGAAGGGTTAGCTTAGCTAGACCGACTCCATGGGGCAGGGGTAAGTCCTCATGGAGTCCGTGGAATGGATTAGGTAGAGGGATTTAGTGAGCTTTAGGTTGTGAAATAAAATGATTTATTTCGGAGACAGTGACTGACAGTGAGTGTGTAGAGGGGACGTAGTTTAGCTACGTAGTGTTAAAAGGAACGTGCTATAGTTTAAGGGACGACGTGGGAGCACGAGTTAGTTAGGGGAGGTAGTTAGAAGGATGGCAGAGTTCAGCGGTGTGTGTGTTGAAGAGTTGTGGGTTGTGAGGTGAGTACGTGTACATGTTGAGTGAGTGAGGCCAGCGGGTCTGTGTGTGTGGAGTGAATGGGGAATGCATGATGCGATGAGTGATTGGGGGAGGAGTGACTCCCGCCCAAGGGACCCGGGGTCAGTGTAGAGTGAGTTAGCTGGGTTAGTCAAATTGAAAAATGGAGGTCGTTTTGCTGTTGGTGGGAAAGTAGGCTCGAGACCCATTTGGAGGGGTGCAGGAGCCCTGTTGACGGGCTTGGGAGCGTGGCTGCGAAAGGTGAGTATCGCTGAGTGGGTACCCCGGGCACCAGGCTAGTCGGCCGCGGTAGGCCATGGGCCCATGGGGGCCGGGATAGAGTAGTGGGCACGGGTGCGCCTGCTTGGTGCGGGGGCCCGGGGCGCCATTAGCCGCGTGGGCAGTGTTGTGGGCACGGGTGACCCTCGGAAAGGGGCCCGGGAGGCCGGCCTGCCACGTGTGCGTTTCAGGGGAGGTGCCATGGGGGGCACTCCCCGGTGTTAGGGAGCTGGTAGGCTCGGAGGCAGTGTAGTGCCCGGGGGTGCCATAGCGGGAGATTCGGCAGAGGGTCGTGCCTGCCAAAGGGAGCCACGTGTCCCAGCCAGGAGACCGTGTGAGGGCACGGAGAGAAAATTGGGGGGCGAGGCCCGAAATTGTGAGGACACCAACACAGGCGACGGGAATCTGGGTTGATAGAACCAATAGTTTAAGCAAGAGGCGCTTGTTGAAAGCCCCGGGGTAGTTTAACAGTTAAATGGTTAGGGTAGATTAGGAGATGTACCCCTCCGCACCATCCATCCCCTCGCTGTCGTTGTGGGCCGCTGGACCCACTTTGGTTAAAGATCGCCGAACTCTGGGGAGGCCATTCTGAGGCTTCGTTGGGCCTCGACACAGGACGTTAGCTCTCCCTTGTTCCCCTCCGGGGAGGGAACGTAGGGGTTGGGAGTAGGCTAGGTGACAGGATAGGTTAGCCGAACAAAGACGATAAAGGGGGTTAGGGGACGATTTATAGTGGGGAAGTAAAAATAAAAACAACAAAAAAAATAAGTTGGGGCTAAATTGGGGTTTGACAAATTAAGGGAGTGGGTATGTACAGTGACAGGCAAAGGCGATAGGTGGGAGGGAGACAGGAAGGTAGGTCCGAGCCCGCCTTCCAAGTGGCCAGCACCACCGCACTCCCTCCACCAACCTCCACTGAACGGCAAAAGCTGGCCAGCTTCATCTGCTGGCTGTGTGCTGCAAGGCCTGTGCCGGCCCACTTCGTCTGCCGGCTGGCTGTTTTTCTTCAAGGCCTGTGCCGGCCAGTTCATCTGCGGGCTGTGTTTGCCTGCAGCGGCCTTCTTCTGCGGGCTGTGTTTGCCTGCTACCTTTGCCATGCCATGCCCACTGCCCCTGTTCACCAGCGCCGTTCAATTTTTGCTTTGCCCCCCCTGTTCGTTTCCATGTGCGCCAGGATCCGCAAGGCAACAGTTTGCAAGCTGCAAGAACTGCCCTGTTGGCAGCTACAACACGGGCCTGCAGTGGCGGCCCGTGCACCATGTTTGCGTTCATGCATCCATTCGTTGTGCTCATTGCGTGTGCCACTTGAGCTGGCACGGAGACTGCGTTGTGCAGCCCAAGCACCGTTGTGGTTCACTGAGTTCAGTTCAAAAGGGAAGGCCTTGGACTGCGTGTGAGCAGCCAGCCACGTTCCCTGTCACCTGCATTGTTTGAGCCAGAGACTGCATGCGGGCAGCCTGGCTCCCTGCTAACTGCTTTCTTTTGCAGAGTTCAATGATCCTGGGCCATGGTTTAGTGTAAGATTTGTAAGTTAAGGTAAGATGTACTGTACATATGAGTGCGCCCCCGGCATGTATGTCTTAGCGCCGGCAATTTTATTTAAGTCGTCCGTGTGAGTGAGTTTGTTTAGGTAGTTACGCAGCCCTCAGGTTATTTATTTTGGGGACACGAATACCATGAATGTCGCACTCAGGGATCCGTAGGTAAAATGTACTAGGGGAAAACTACACATGATGGCACACGAAAATTTGACGACTCGGGACGAGTCTGTAAAAAGGGAAGGGGGTAGTGTTGTGGTTACCAGATTCGCAAACCACCATTCAGGTCCCTTAGGTGAGGTATCTCGGTAAGTGCATGTGTAGTTAGGCCCAAACCCGTTGTCTAGTGGGAATACATGTCATTTATACGTGCTGCGACTCTTCAGGATAGCCGTTTTCTTTTACTATCTTTATTTTGGACCAATCGCCACCATCACAACCACAACAACAACCACCAACCACAACGCCGCTTCACCACAACCGCCATGACCTTTACCGTCACAACTCGCCACCATCGCATCACCGTCATCTCGCGCCACTCATGGGCACCGATGCTGGACTCATGCAGAACGCGCGTCGAACAGCGTGTACAAAATCACGGATTTTCTGCTTCAAAAACGGATCAAAAACGACACACGCCCACTTTTTGCCGTCCAATCGGTGAGCGAGGGGCGAATTGGCCCCGCCCCCAGGGCGATCGATATATGCAAATTTGTGGATCAAAAAGCCTTCACGCCCACTTTTTCTCGGGCCAATGGGGAGCGAGGTGAAAGGTCAAAGGGAGGGGGTCAAAGGCGAAGTTACGGGGGGATAAAAGGACGGTGTTCGTCAGTCAGAGTCGGGAACGAGAGAAGGAGCAGAACAAGGTCGGAGAGTCAGCAGAACGAGAACGAGGAGTCGGAACGAGGGAGTCAGCAGAACGAGAACGAGGAGTCGGAACGAGGGAGTCAGCAGAACGAGAACGAGGAGTCGGAACGAGAGAGTCAGCAGAACGAGAACGAGGAGTCGGAACGAGAGAGTCGCAAACGAGAAGGAGTCGAGAACGAGAAGGAGTCGGAACGGAGGGGACGAGTGTGGAAGACTGGAGCCCGAAGCCTGCAGTGGCTGGAGAAGCTGAAGAGAGTCGGACGAGGGGGTGCTCGCGTCGGTGCCAGGAGCTGCACGCCCGAGGGAGGCCGGCAGCGCGACCTGGCCGAGGTGGAGACGCACACCAGGGATAATAAAGATCCTCTATACCCCGAGCATCAGCAACCCCCTCCTGTTTCCCCCCGCGCTGAGATAGTGCGACCAAGGGGGCCCGTTCCCACCCCTGCCAGGCACTGTCCACGAGGCCCGCGGGTTGCGGGGCCATCGCCGCTCCGCGTCTCATCACCAGACGGGTAGGCGCGACCCGGTCTCGGCCTCAGGCCCGCCTCATTCTTGAGGGTATTTCTTTTCCTTGGTTTTGGGTATGTGTTGTCGGCGCCGTCTGTGAAGTAGAATTGTATAAGTGTTGCCGTGTGCTCGGTAGTCGGTATTAGCTCTGCACTGTGTTTTCACTTTTGTATTTGCTTTTTGTGTAAATGGAATTGTGTTTTCTTTTTTTTGTGTGCATTTGGTGGAATTGTATTTGTGTGCTTCCCGTGTGCCGCGAATAAATGTGCTTTATTGTTGAACTGTTTCCCGCTTCGCCGTCTTTTCCTCCATTGAATCCCCATCTTGCTTCACGTAAAGGGTTGGTAGTGGGCTGAATACGCCCGATAATTAATCGAACCGTCGAGGTCGACGATAACACCGCTCGGTTATTCTGATAGTACGGAACGGGTCGCAGTGGCCCGTGTCCGAGGAAATCGACCTGCGGCGAGGTGCGATCGCCCGGTCTACCCTCCGCGTGGGTACTTAGGTAGTTCGAATTTGGCGAGCAACCCTATCCCACGCGGGGCTGATTGGCTCGATCGCGGTGAGACCGAAAGGTCCACCCGTGACTGGTTCCCGGCGTTAGTCCGAGAGGGTCACGACTGGATTGTCCGTCCGGTGGGCGACGTGCCGCGATTCGAGTTACGTGGCCGTCGCACGCCGGCGGACGCGAAATCCGCAACACTGGTGTCAGGAGTGGGATACAAATTCATCGCCCTCCCTCGCGGCACTGGTATTGGAGAGCGGGACAACAGGCTCTCCTGCCTCCAGCGAAATTCACGGGAAACGGTCCAGGGGTGAGAGAAGCGACCCCCGATTTCCTCCAAATTACGAGCGAGTTAAATTAACCCTTCACGAGAAGCAAGATGGCGTCTCAAGGCGAGCGGGAGCCGGGGGTATTAGAAATGTATATGTGTAGTAATGTCTTAGAATCCATGGTCCAGGATGGAATCCCCGAGCAGGAAATGTTGATTGTGCAGGAACACGGACTCGCCCAACTGAACCCAGGGCCCGAGGTGGGTGCGGCAGCGGCCGCGGTGTATGACACCTCCCCCTCTCCACCAACACCCTTCCCCAACCCCTGCCGAAACGGCTCACTTGAGTGCATCCGACATGGCCCAGCTATTCACCATGCTGGCACAAATGAATGCAGAAATAAAAAGCATGAACGAAAAGATTGATGCGAGTACACAGCAAATGAGGGAAGAAACAGAAAAAGCTGCGGGGTGAGACGCAGAACATGGGCCGATGCCTGCAGGCGGGCATGAAGGCCGTTAGCAGGGAACTCGGAATGGCGACTCCACGTGTGGGAGCAAACGAGCTGGAAGGGGTGCAACGGCTGACAGGCCCGCGGTGGAGGCAGGTAAGGAAAAAGTAATTCGGGAGACAAGAGACGAGGTGAAAGTAATTGCGAGGGAGAGAAAAAGAACAATTAATACGGAGAGCAAGGATGAGGTACGCGGAGATCGTGAAAGAGCAAGGAGTGAAAAACAGGGAAGGACGGGAGCGACTTAAAGAGAAAGCAAGGTTGACCTACATAAAGATAAGGGAAAGACGCCAGAAAGAAGCAGAGACCAATAAACACGATGAAGACGAGGTAAGTGACGCGCACACACACACGGAGGTAGTGGAGGATAGTGAGGTTGAGCTCGCGGAGCGTGTGGGGACCCGGTGTGAGCAGCTGGATGACCTCCTCCAGGAACGAGGGGAGGGAGTATGCCCCTTGAGGGCGAGTCACGACCAGGTGAGTTCGGTCGTGCTTTGCGAGGTTGAGGGGACGAGTGCTGTGGACGGGTGCACGGAGAGCTTGGGGGTGTAGAGGCCCCGGAGACCCTTGTGGGGACACAAATCCCCAGTGTGGTTGTCCCTGTGTGTGTGGTGCAAGGCGTGAGTGCGTCCCCGTGTGTGGAAGCGACCCCGTGTGTGAGTGGTGTGGTGGCGATGGTGCTGGAGTGCGTGCTTCCCAGCACGCCGTGTTGGATGAGGCACCGTGTGTGGATGAGGAACCGTGTGTGGAAGAGGCCGTGTGTGTGAGTGAAACGGCCAGTATGAGTGAGGAACCGCGGGTGAGTGCCCCGCGTGTATGAGTGAGGGACGTTGTGTGGAAGAGACCGCGTGTGTGAGTGTCGCCGTGTGTATGAGTGAGGTACCGCGGGTGAGTGCCCCCGCGTGTATGAGTGAGGCACGGTGTGTGGATGAGGCACAGCGGTTGAGTGCCCTCGCGTGTGTGGGTGAGGCACCGCGGGTGAGTGCCCCCGCGCGAGTGAATAGAGCACCACGTGTGAGTAGTATGGTTTGTGTGAGTAGTGAGGCACGCGTGAGTGAACGGCCGTGTGCAAGGTCGCTGTGTGCCAGGGAGACCGTGTGTGTGAGAGAGCGGTATGTGAGGGAGATGTCGGTTGGCATGCGGGAGCACGCAGCCGCGTCTCCCCGTGTGAATGTGATGGAGTGGACTGTGTGCGTCGTAACACGCAGGTGTGCGTGGGTGGAATGGCGACGACGAAGGCGACAGAGTAAAGAAAGCCGAGTAGCGGCTGTGGTTGTTTCGAGGACCGTGCCGGGTTCACCCAGCAGTGAGCACGCGGTTCGTGCTGTGCAACGCACGAGACCACCACGTGCTCGCTTGCGAGAGTGAAGTCCCGGTCCGGAAACGCCAGCGGTGGATTTGCCGATCCCGCGGACGGACAAAGTTTAGGCAGGACTACGGATTTGGACCGGACGGGTTCTCCACGCGATCGTGTGTGTTAAGCTCCAACGGGCAAAGCACATGTGTTCGCGTGGGAACCCTCGAGACGTGTGGCTTGTGTTTTTTTTATGCGCACGGTGACGCCATGGCTGCACGTGGGGTTGGAATTCGGCAGGAGGGGTATCTCTGCCGGATGGTCCCGTCCAAGGAGGGACGAGGAACACGTGCAGCTGCATGACGTCACGGCCAGGTGCAAAGTGCGCGAGCTCTGAGTTGCCGCGCAGGTGCTGGGCATGAAAAAAAAAAAAAAGGGAAAAACAAGCCTCACTTTCGGGTGTACAGGATTCCCTGGGCAAGGGGTGAAAGACCCCCTTACCCGGGGCACAGGATGGAAACTAGTTAGGGGGAAGGGTTAGCTTAGCTAGACCGACTCCATGGGGCAGGGGTAAGTCCTCATGGAGTCCGTGGAATGGATTAGGTAGAGGGATTTAGTGAGCTTTAGGTTGTGAAATAAAATGATTTATTTCGGAGACAGTGACTGACAGTGAGTGTGTAGAGGGGACGTAGTTTAGCTACGTAGTGTTAAAAGGAACGTGCTATAGTTTAAGGGACGACGTGGGAGCACGAGTTAGTTAGGGGGTGCAGTTAGAAGGATAGCAGAGTTCAGCGGTGTGTGTGTTGAAGAGTTGTGGGTTGTGAGGTGAGTACGTGTACATGTTGAGTGAGTGAGGCCAGCGGGTCTGTGTGTGTGGAGTGAATGGGGAATGCATGGTGCGATGAGTGATTGGGGGAGGAGTGACTCCCGCCCAAGGGACCCAGGGTCAGTGTAGAGTGAGTTAGGGGGTTAGTCAAATTGAAAAATGGAGGTCGTTTTGCTGTTGGTGGGAAAGTAGGCTCGAGACCCATTTGGAGGGGTGCAGGAGCCCTGTTGACGGGCTTGGGAGCGTGGCTGCGAAAGGTGAGTATCGCTGAGTGGGTACCCGGGCACCAGGCTAGTCGGCCGCGGTAGGCCATGGGCCCATGGGGGGCCGGGATAGAGTAGTGGGCACGGGTGCGCCTGCTTGGTGCGGGGGCCCGGGGCGCCATTAGCCGCGTGGGCAGTGTTGTGGGCACGGGTGACCCTCGGAAAGGGGCCCGGGAGGCCGGCCTGCCACGTGTGCGTTTCAGGGGAGGTGCCATGGGGGCACTCCCGGTGTTAGGGAGCTGGTAGGCTCGGAGGCAGTGTAGTGCCCGGGGTGCCATAGCGGGAGATTCGGCAGAGGGTCGTGCCTGCCAAAGGGAGCCACGTGTCCCAGCCAGGAGACCGTGTGAGGGCACGGAGAGAAAATTGGGGGGCGAGGCCCGAAATTGTGAGGACACCAACACAGGCGACGGGAATCTGGGTTGATAGAACCAATAGTTTAAGCAAGAGGCGACTGTTGAAAGCCCTCGGGTAGTTTAACAGTTAAATGGTTAGGGTAGATTAGGAGATGTACCCCTCCGCACCATCCATCCCCTCGCTGTCGTTGTGGGCCGCTGGACCCACTTTGGTTAAAGATCGCCGAACTCTGGGGAGGCCATTCTGAGGCTTCGTTGGGCCTCGACACAGGACGTTAGCTCTCCCTTGTTCCCCTCCGGGGAGGGAACGTAGGGGTTGGGAGTAGGCTAGGTGACAGGATAGGTTAGCCGAACAAAGACGATAAAGGGGGTTAGGGGACGATTTATAGTGGGGAAGTAAAAATAAAAACAACAAAAAAAAATAAGTTGGGGCTAAATTGGGGTTTGACAAATTAAGGGAGTGGGTATGTACAGTGACAGGCAAAGGCGATAGGTGGGAGGGAGACAGGAAGGTAGGTCCGAGCCCGCCTTCCAAGTGGCCAGCACCACCGCACTCCCTCCACCAACCTCCACTGAACGGCAAAAGCTGGCCAGCTTCATCTGCTGGCTGTGTGCTGCAAGGCCTGTGCCGGCCCACTTCGTCTGCCGGCTGGCTGTTTTCTTCAAGGCCTGTGCCGGCCAGTTCATCTGCGGGCTGTGTTTGCCTGCAGCGGCCTTCTTCTGCGGGCTGTGTTTGCCTGCTACCTTTGCCATGCCATGCCCACTGCCCCTGTTCACCAGCCCCCGTTCAATTTTTGCTTTGCCCCCCCCCCTGTTCGTTTCCATGTGCGCCAGGATCCGCAAGGCAACAGTTTGCAAGCTGCAAGAACTGCCCTGTTGGCAGCTACAACACGGGCCTGCAGTGGCGGCCCGTGCACCATGTTTGCGTTCATGCATCCATTCGTTGTGCTCATTGCGTGTGCCACTTGAGCTGGCACGGAGACTGCGTTGTGCAGCCCAAGCACCGTTGTGGTTCACTGAGTTCAGTTCAAAAGGGAAGGCCTTGGACTGCGTGTGAGCAGCCAGCCACGTTCCCTGTCACCTGCATTGTTTGAGCCAGAGACTGCATGCGGGCAGCCTGGCTCCCTGCTAACTGCTTTCTTTTGCAGAGTTCAATGATCCTGGGCCATGGTTTAGTGTAAGATTTGTAAGTTAAGGTAAGATGTACTGTACATATGAGTGCGCCCCCGGCATGTATGTCTTAGCGCCGGCAATTTTATTTAAGTCGTCCGTGTGAGTGAGTTTGTTTAGGTAGTTACGCAGCCCTCAGGTTATTTATTTTGGGGACACGAATACCATGAATGTCGCACTCAGGGATCCGTAGGTAAAATGTACTAGGGGAAACTACACATGATGGCACACGAAAATTTGACGACTCGGGACGAGTCTGTAAAAAGGGAAGGGGTAGTGTTGTGGTTACCAGATTCGCAAACCACCATTCAGGTCCCTTAGGTGAGGTATCTCGGTAAGTGCATGTGTAGTTAGGCCCAAACCCGTTGTCTAGTGGGAATACATGTCATTTATACGTGCTGCGACTCTTCAGGATAGCCGTTTTTCTTTTACTATCTTTATTTTGGACCAATCGCCACCATCACAACCACAACAACAACCACCAACCACAACGCCGCTTCACCACAACCGCCATGACCTTTACCGTCACAACTCGCCACCATCGCATCACCGTCATCTCGCGCCACTCATGGGCACCGATGCTGGACTCATGCAGAACGCGCGTCGAACAGCGTGTACAAAATCACGGATTTTCTGCTTCAAAAACGGATCAAAAACGACACACGCCCACTTTTTGCCGTCCAATCGGTGAGCGAGGGGCGAATTGGCCCCGCCCCCAGGGCGATCGATATATGCAAATTTGTGGATCAAAAGCCTTCACGCCCACTTTTTCTCGGGCCAATGGGGAGCGAGGTGAAAGGTCAAAGGGAGGGGGTCAAAGGCGAAGTTACGGGGGGATAAAAGGACGGTGTTCGTCAGTCAGAGTCGGGAACGAGAGAAGGAGCAGAACAAGGTCGGAGAGTCAGCAGAACGAGAACGAGGAGTCGGAACGAGGGAGTCAGCAGAACGAGAACGAGGAGTCGGAACGAGGGAGTCAGCAGAACGAGAACGAGGAGTCGGAACGAGAGAGTCAGCAGAACGAGAACGAGGAGTCGGAACGAGAGAGTCGCAAACGAGAAGGAGTCGAGAACGAGAAGGAGTCGGAACGGAGGGGACGAGTGTGGAAGACTGGAGCCCGAAGCCTGCAGTGGCTGGAGAAGCTGAAGAGAGTCGGACGAGGGGGTGCTCGCGTCGGTGCCAGGAGCTGCACGCCCGAGGGAGGCCGGCAGCGCGACCTGGCCGAGGTGGAGACGCACACCAGGGATAATAAAGATCCTCTATACCCCGAGCATCAGCCACCCCCTCCTGTTTCCCCCCGCGCTGAGATAGTGCGACCAAGGGGGCCCGTTCCCACCCCCTGCCAGGCACTGTCCACGAGGCCCGCGGGTTGCGGGGCCATCGCCGCTCCGCGTCTCATCACCAGACGGGTAGGCGCGACCCGGTCTCGGCCTCAGGCCCGCCTCATTCTTGAGGGTATTTCTTTTCCTTGGTTTTGGGTATGTGTTGTCGGCGCCGTCTGTGAAGTAGAATTGTATAAGTGTTGCCGTGTGCTCGGTAGTCGGTATTAGCTCTGCACTGTGTTTTCACTTTTGTATTTGCTTTTTGTGTAAATGGAATTGTGTTTTCTTTTTTGTGTGCATTTGGTGGAATTGTATTTGTGTGCTTCCCGTGTGCCGCGAATAAATGTGCTTTATTGTTGAACTGTTTCCCGCTTCGCTTCGTCTTTTCCTCCATTGAATCCCCATCTTGCTTCACGTAAAGGGTTGGTAGTGGGCTGAATACGCCCGATAATTAATCGAACCGTCGAGGTCGACGATAACACCGCTCGGTTATTCTGATAGTACGGAACGGGTCGCTTAAGTGGCCCGTGTCCGAAGTCGACCTGCGGCGAGGTGCGATCGCCCGGTCTACCCTCCGCGTGGGTACTTAGGTAGTTCGAATTTGGCGAGCAACCCTATCCCACGCGGGGGCTGATTGGCTCGATCGCGGTGAGACCGAAAGGTCCACCCGTGACTGGTTCCCGGCGTTAGTCCGAGAGGGTCACGACTGGATTGTCCGTCCGGTGGGCGACGTGCCGCGATTCGAGTTACGTGGCCGTCGCACGCCGGCGGACGCGAAATCCGCAACAATATATATGGTAGTCGATCAAGTCGGAAAAAAATTTTTTTTTGGGAGATTTGTTCTACCCTTATTATCAGTATTTAAAATGGCAATTTCGATGAAACTTGGTTGGTAGGTTCATACCATGACCTAGTTGTGTGCAAATGAGAACCGTTGCTATGGACACCACCGTTGCCTAGCAACGGGACTTTGAATTTTTTTTGTCTGTCTGTTGGGTAGTCGATAGAGTCGAAAAAAAAAAAAATTGAGATGTGTGCTCCCCTTATTATCAGTCAGTATTTAAAATGGCGATTTCGGTTAATACAATGGCGATTTCGATGAAACTTGGTTGGTAGGTTCATACCATGACCTCGCTGTGTGCAAATGAGATCCGTTGCTATGGACACCACCGTTGCCGAGCAACGGGACTTTGAAATTTTTGAAAAATCATAAAAAATTTGTTTTTTTGAAAATCAAAAAATCGGGCCACAAGTGACTGTGGGCAGTACATTCAGCCATATTGTCAAAAATTTCCAGCTGGATCCTATGAAAACTGTTGGAGAAGATACACTTTGAATGAACCCTGGTCGAAAACAATAAAAAAAAACGAAGTTCGTTATATCTCAGAGACGATGAGTCAGATATACATGAAACTGGTATGGTAGGTTCATGGTTTGTCCAAGTTATGTGTGAGAAAGAACCGTTGCTATGGACCCCTCCATTGCCTAGCAATGGCCGACTACCCATGTCCGCCTGCCGGCATATATATATATATATATATATATATATATATATATATATATATATATATATATATATATATATATATATATGTATATATATATATATATGTATATATATATATATATATGTATATATGTATATATATGTATATATGTATATATGTATATATATATATATGTATATATATATATATATATATATATATATATATATATATATATATATATATATTGTTGTGGTTACCAAATTCGCAAACCACCATTCAGGTCCCTTAGGTGAGGTATCTCGGTAAGTGCATGTGTAGTTAGGCCCAAACCCGTTGTCTAGTGGGAATACATGTCATTTATACGTGCTGCGACTCTTCAGGATAGCCGTTTTTCTTTTACTATCTTTATTTTGGACCAACCGCCATGATTACCACCACAACCACAACATCAACCACCAACCACAACGCCGCTTCACCACAACCGCCACGACCTTCCCGTCACACCTCGCAACCGTAGCATCGCCACCGTTCTTGCCCCGCTGTGGGTACCGGTGTTGGACTCGTGCAGGGCGCACGTTGAACAGCGTGTACAAAATCACGGATTTTGTGCTTCAAAAACGGATCAAAAACGACACACGCCCACTTTTGCCGTCCAATCGGTGAGCGAGGGGCGATTTGGCCCCGCCTCCAGAACGATCGATATATGCAAATTTGTGGATCAAAAAGCCTTCACGCCCACTTTTTCTCGGGCCAATGGGGAGCGAGGTGAAAGGTCAAAGGGAGGGGGTCAAAGGCGAAGCTACGGGGGGATAAAAGGACCGTGTTCGTCAGTCAGAGCGGTGTGGAAGTCTGGAGCCCGAAGCCTGGAGAAGCTGGAGAAGCTGGAGAGAGTCCAAAGAAGAGTCCAACGGGAGAGTCCAAAGAAGAGTCCAGAGTCGGAGAGTCCAGAGGCGGAGAGGCGGCAGCGGCGAAGGCAGACGAGGGGGTGCTCGCGTCGGTGCCGGGAGCTGCACGCCCGAGGGAGGCCGACAGCGCGACCTGGCCGAGGTGGAGACGCACACCAGGGATAATAAAGATCCTCTATACCCCGAGCATCAACAACCCCCTCCTGTTTCCCCCCGCGCTGAGATAGTGCGACCAAGGGGGCCCCTTTCCCACCCCCCTGCCAGGCACTGTCCGCGAGGCCCGCGGAGTGAGGCGCCATCGCCGCTCCGCGTCTCATCACCAGACGGGTAGGCGCGACCCGGTCTCGGCCTCAGGCCCGCCTCATTCTTGGGGGTATTCTTTTCCTTGGTTTTGGGTATGTGTTGTCGGCGCCGTCTGTGAAGTAGAATTGTATAAGTGTTGCCGTGTGCTCGGTAGTCGGTATTAGCTCTGCATTGTCTTCACTTTTATATATGCTTTTGTGTGAATGGAATTGTGTTTTTTTCTGTGTGCTTCTGGTGGAATTGAATGTGTGCTTCCCGTGTGCCGCGAATAAATGTGCTTTTGTGTTGAACTGTTTCCCGCTTCGCTTCGTCTTTTTCTCCCATTGAACCCTCATCTTGCTTCACGTAAAGGGTTGGTAGTGGGCTGAATACGCCCGATAATTAATCGAACCGTCGAGGTCGACGATAACACCGCTCGGTTATTCTGATAGTACGGAACGGGTCGCTTAAGTGGCCCGTGTCCGAAGTCGACCTGCGGCGAGGTGCGATCGCCCGGTCTACCCTCCGCGTGGGTACTTAGGTAGGTCGAATTTGGCGAGCAACCCTATCCCACGCGGGGGCTGATTGGCTCGATCGCGGTGAGACCGAAAGGTCCACCCGTGACTGGTTCCCGGCGTTAGTCCGAGAGGGTCACGACTGGATTGTCCGTCCGGTGGGCGACGTGCCGCGATTCGAGTTACGTGGCCGTCAGCACGCCGGCGGGCGCGAATACCGCAACACTGGTGTCAGGTCGTGCGATATAAACTCATCGCCCTCCTCGCGGCACTGGTATCGGAGAACAGGAAAACAGGCTCTCCTGTCTCCGGCTAAATTCACGGGAATCGGTCCAGGGGTGAGAGAAGCGACCCCCGATTCCCTCCAAATTACGAGCGAGCAAATTAACCCTTCACGAGAAGCAAGATGGCGTCTCAAGGCGAGCGGGAGCCGGGGGTATTAGAAATGGATGTAGAATGTGTAGGATCCATGGTCCAGGATGGAATCCCCGAGCAGGAAATGTTGATTGTGCAGGAACACGGACTCGCCCGACTGAACCCAGAACCTGAAATGGGTGCGGCAGCGGCCGCAGTGTATGACACCTCCCCCCCCCCTCTCCACCAAAACCCTTCCCCAACCCCTGCCGAAACGGCTCACCCAAGCGCACCCGACATGGCCCAGCTATTCACCATGCTTGCAAAAATGTATGCGGAAATGACAGCGAACATGATCAAGCAAATGAACGAAAAGATGGATACATACACAAATGAAATGAAAAACGGAATGAAAGGCATGAACGAAAAGATGGATACAAACACGAATGAAATGAGAAACGAAATGAACAAGCAAATAAATGGAGTGGAAGCAAACATGAAGGAAGAAACTAAAAAGCTGCGGGGTGAGACGCAGAACATGGGCCGATGCCTGCAGGCGGGCATGAAGGCCGTGACAAAGGAAATAATAGTTGAGACAAGGGAGGTAAAGGGTGAAGAGTTGGCAGAGACACGGGAGATAGAAAAAATAGAGGAAAGACTACACGAGGAAGACGGGGTAAGTGACGCACACACACACACAGAGGTAGTGGAGGATAATGGGGGTGAGCTGGCGGACTGGGTCGAGACCCAGTGCGAGCACCTGGATGGCCTCCTCCAGGAACGAGGGGAGGGAGTATGCCCCCTTGAGGCGGATCACGACCAGGTGAGTTCGGTCGTGCTTTGCGAGGTTAAGGGGACGAGTGCTGTGGACGGGTGCACGGAGAGCTTGGGGGGTGTGGAGGCCCCGGAGACCCTTGTGGGGACACAAATCCCCAGGGTGGTTGTCTCTGTGTGTGTGGTACAAGGTGTGAGTGCGTCCCCGTGTGTGGAAGCGACCCCGTGTGTGAGTGGTGTGGTGGCGATGGTGCCAGAGTGCGTGCTTCCCAGCACGCCGTGTGTGGATGAGGCACCGTGTGTGAGTGAGGCACGGAGTATGGATGAGACACCGCGGTTGAGTGCCCCCGCGTGTGTGGATGAGGCACCGTGTATAAGTGTCGCCGTGTGTGTGAGTGAGGCACCGCGGGTGTGTGCCCCCGCGTGTGTGAGTGAGGCACGGTGTGTGGATGAGGCACCGCGGGTGAGTGCCCCCGCGTGTGTGAGTGAGGCACGGAGTGTGGATGAGGTACCGCGGGTGAGTGCCCCCGCGTGTGTGGATGAGGCACGGAGTGCGAGTGAGGCACCGCGGGTGAGTGCCCCCGCACGCGTGAGTGAACGGCCGTGTGCAAGGTCGCTGTGTGCCAGGGAGACCGTGTGTGTGAGAGAGGGAGATGTCGGTTGGCATGCGGGAGCACGCAGCCGCGTCTCCCGGTGTGAATGTGATGGAGTGGACTGTGTGCGTCGTGACACGCAGGTGTGCGTGGGTCGAATGGCGACGACGGCGACATGTAAAGAAAGAAAGCCGAGTAGCGGCTGTAGCTATTTCGGGGACCGTGCCGGGTTCGCCCAGCAGTGAGCACGAGGTTCGTGCTGTGCAACGCACGAGACCGCCACGTGCTCGCTTGCGAGAGTGAAATCCCGGTCCGGAAACGCACGCGGTGGATTTGCCGATCCCGCGGACGGACAAAGTTTAGGCAGGACTACGGATTTGGACCGGACGGGTTCTCCACGCGATCGTGTGTGTTAAGCTCCAACGGGCAAAGCACATGTGTTCGCGTGGGGAACCCCTCGAGACGTGGGGCTTGTGTTTTTTTTATGCGCACAGTGACGTCATGTCTGCACGTGGGGTTGGAATCCGGCAGGAGGGGTATCTCTGCCGGATGGTCCCGTCCAAGGAGGGACGAGGAACACGTGCAGCTGCATGACGTCACGGGCAGGTGCAAAGTGCGCGAGCTCTGAGTTGCCGCGCAGGTGCTGCGCATGTAAAGAGAAAAAAAAGGAAAACAGCAGGCCTCACTTTCGGGTGTACAGGATTCCTGGGCAAGGGGTGAAAGACCCCCTTACCCTGGGCACAGGATGGAAACTAGTTAGGGGGAAGGGTTAGCTTAGTTAGACCGACTTCATGGGGCAGGGGTAAGTCCTCATGGGGTCCGTGGAATGGATTAGGTAGAGGGATTGTAGCCAGATTTAGGTTGGGAAATAAAATGATTTATTTTGGAGACAGAGACAGACTTTGGATGTGTAGTGGGGACGTAGTTTAGCTACGTAGAGTTAAAAGGAACGTGCTATAGTTCAAGGGACGACGTGGGAGCACGAGTTAGTTAGGGGATGTAGATAGAAGGATGGCAGAGTTCAGCGGTGAGTGGGTTGAAGAGTTGTGGGTTGTGAGGTGAGTACGTGTACATGTTGAGTGAGTGAGGCCAGCGGGTCTGTGTGTGTGGAGCGATTGGGGAATGCATGGTGCGATGAGTGATTGGGGGGAGGAGTGACTCCCGCCCAAGGGACCCCCGGGGTCAGTGTAGAGTGAGTTAGCTGGGTTAGTCAAATTGAAAAATGGAGGTCGTTTTGCTGTTGGTGGGAAAGTAGGCTCGAGACCCATTTGGAGGGGTGCAGGAGCCCTGTTGACGGGCTTGGGAGCGTGGCTGCGAAAGGTGAGTATCGCTGAGTGGGTACCCCGGGCACCAGGCTAGTCGGCCGCGGTAGGCCATGGGCCCATGGGGGGCCGGGATAGAGTAGTGGGCACGGGTGCGCCTGCTTGGTGCGGGGGCCCGGGGCGCCATTAGCCGCGTGGGCAGTGTTGTGGGCACGGGTGACCCTCGGAAAGGGGCCCGGGAGGCCGGCCTGCCACGTGTGCGTTTCAGGGGAGGTGCCATGGGGGCACTCCCGGTGTTAGGGAGCTGGTAGGCTCGGAGGCAGTGTAGTGCCCGGGGGTGCCATAGCGGGAGATTCGGCAGAGGGTCGTGCCTGCCAAAGGGAGCCACGTGTCCCAGCCAGGAGACCGTGTGAGGGCACGGAGAGAAAATTGGGGGGCGAGGCCCGAAATTGTGAGGACACCAACACAGGCGACGGGAATCTGGGTTGATAGAACCAATAGTTTAAGCAAGAGGCGCTTGTTGAAAGCCCCGGGGTAGTTTAACAGTTAAATGGTTAGGGTAGATTAGGAGATGTACCCCTCCGCACCATCCATCCCCTCGCTGTCGTTGTGGGCCGCTGGACCCACTTTGGTTAAAGATCGCCGAACTCTGGGGAGGCCATTCTGAGGCTTCGTTGGGCCTCGACACAGGACGTTAGCTCTCCCTTGTTCCCCTCCGGGGAGGGAACGTAGGGGTTGGGAGTAGGCTAGGTGACAGGATAGGTTAGCCGAACAAAGACGATAAAGGGGGTTAGGGGACGATTTATAGTGGGGAAGTAAAAATAAAAACAACAAAAAAAAATAAGTTGGGGCTAAATTGGGGTTTGACAAATTAAGGGAGTGGGTATGTACAGTGACAGGCAAAGGCGATAGGTGGGAGGGAGACAGGAAGGTAGGTCCGAGCCCGCCTTCCAAGTGGCCAGCACCACCGCACTCCCTCCACCAACCTCCACTGAACGGCAAAAGCTGGCCAGCTTCATCTGCTGGCTGTGTGCTGCAAGGCCTGTGCCGGCCCACTTCGTCTGCCGGCTGGCTGTTTTTTTCTTCAAGGCCTGTGCCGGCCAGTTCATCTGCGGGCTGTGTTTGCCTGCAGCGGCCTTCTTCTGCGGGCTGTGTTTGCCTGCTACCTTTGCCATGCCATGCCCACTGCCCCTGTTCACCAGCCCCCGTTCAATTTTTGCTTTGCCCCCCCCCCCCTGTTCGTTTCCATGTGCGCCAGGATCCGCAAGGCAACAGTTTGCAAGCTGCAAGAACTGCCCTGTTGGCAGCTACAACACGGGCCTGCAGTGGCGGCCCGTGCACCATGTTTGCGTCCATCCATTCATGCATCCATTCGTTGTGCTCATTGCGTGTGCCACTTGAGCTGGCACGGAGACTGCGTTGTGCAGCCCAAGCACCGTTGTGGTTCACTGAGTTCAGTTCAAAAGGGAAGGCCTTGGACTGCGTGTGAGCAGCCAGCCACGTTCCCTGTCACCTGCATTGTTTGAGCCAGAGACTGCATGCGGGCAGCCTGGCTCCCTGCTAACTGCTTTCTTTTGCAGAGTTCAATGATCCTGGGCCATGGTTTAGTGTAAGATTTGTAAGTTAAGGTAAGATGTACTGTACATATGAGTGCGCCCCGGCATGTATGTCTTAGCGCCGGCAATTTTATTTAAGTCGTCCGTGTGAGTGAGTTTGTTTAGGTAGTTACGCAGCCCTCAGGTTATTTATTTTGGGGACACGAATACCATGAATGTCGCACTCAGGGATCCGTAGGTAAAATGTACTAGGGGAAAACTACACATGATGGCACACGAAAATTTGACGACTCGGGACGAGTCTGTAAAAAGGGAAGGGGTAGTGTTGTGGTTACCAGATTCGCAAACCACCATTCAGGTCCCTTAGGTGAGGTATCTCGGTAAGTGCATGTGTAGTTAGGCCCAAACCCGTTGTCTAGTGGGAATACATGTCATTTATACGTGCTGCGACTCTTCAGGATAGCCGTTTTTCTTTTACTATCTTTATTTTGGACCAATCGCCACCATCACAACCACAACAACAACCACCAACCACAACGCCGCTTCACCACAACCGCCATGACCTTTACCGTCACAACTCGCCACCATCGCATCACCGTCATCTCGCGCCACTCATGGGCACCGATGCTGGACTCATGCAGAACGCGCGTCGAACAGCGTGTACAAAATCACGGATTTTCTGCTTCAAAAACGGATCAAAAACGACACACGCCCACTTTTTGCCGTCCAATCGGTGAGCGAGGGGCGAATTGGCCCCGCCCCCAGGGCGATCGATATATGCAAATTTGTGGATCAAAAAGCCTTCACGCCCACTTTTTCTCGGGCCAATGGGGAGCGAGGTGAAAGGTCAAAGGGAGGGGGTCAAAGGCGAAGTTACGGGGGGATAAAAGGACGGTGTTCGTCAGTCAGAGTCGGGAACGAGAGAAGGAGCAGAACAAGGTCGGAGAGTCAGCAGAACGAGAACGAGGAGTCGGAACGAGGGAGTCAGCAGAACGAGAACGAGGAGTCGGAACGAGGGAGTCAGCAGAACGAGAACGAGGAGTCGGAACGAGAGAGTCAGCAGAACGAGAACGAGGAGTCGGAACGAGAGAGTCGCAAACGAGAAGGAGTCGAGAACGAGAAGGAGTCGGAACGGAGGGGACGAGTGTGGAAGACTGGAGCCCGAAGCCTGCAGTGGCTGGAGAAGCTGAAGAGAGTCGGACGAGGGGGTGCTCGCGTCGGTGCCAGGAGCTGCACGCCCGAGGGAGGCCGGCAGCGCGACCTGGCCGAGGTGGAGACGCACACCAGGGATAATAAAGATCCTCTATACCCCGAGCATCAGCAACCCCCTCCTGTTTCCCCCCGCGCTGAGATAGTGCGACCAAGGGGGCCCGTTCCCACCCCCTGCCAGGCACTGTCCACGAGGCCCGCGGGTTGCGGGGCCATCGCCGCTCCGCGTCTCATCACCAGACGGGTAGGCGCGACCCGGTCTCGGCCTCAGGCCCGCCTCATTCTTGAGGGTATTTCTTTTCCTTGGTTTTGGGTATGTGTTGTCGGCGCCGTCTGTGAAGTAGAATTGTATAAGTGTTGCCGTGTGCTCGGTAGTCGGTATTAGCTCTGCACTGTGTTTTCACTTTTGTATTTGCTTTTTGTGTAAATGGAATTGTGTTTTCTTTTTTTTGTGTGCATTTGGTGGAATTGTATTTGTGTGCTTCCCGTGTGCCGCGAATAAATGTGCTTTATTGTTGAACTGTTTCCCGCTTCGCTTCGTCTTTTCCTCCATTGAATCCCCATCTTGCTTCACGTAAAGGGTTGGTAGTGGGCTGAATACGCCCGATAATTAATCGAACCGTCGAGGTCGACGATAACACCGCTCGGTTATTCTGATAGTACGGAACGGGTCGCTTAAGTGGCCCGTGTCCGAAGTCGACCTGCGGCGAGGTGCGATCGCCCGGTCTACCCTCCGCGTGGGTACTTAGGTAGTTCGAATTTGGCGAGCAACCCTATCCCACGCGGGGGCTGATTGGCTCGATCGCGGTGAGACCGAAAGGTCCACCCGTGACTGGTTCCCGGCGTTAGTCCGAGAGGGTCACGACTGGATTGTCCGTCCGGTGGGCGACGTGCCGCGATTCGAGTTACGTGGCCGTCGCACGCCGGCGGACGCGAAATCCGCAACACTGGTGTCAGGAGTGGGATACAAATTCATCGCCCTCCTCGCGGCACTGGTATTGGAGAGCGGGACAACAGGCTCTCCTGTCTCCAGCGAAATTCACGGGAATCGGTCCAGGGGTGAGAGAAGCGACCCCCGATTCCCTCCAAATTACGAGCGAGTTAAATTAACCCTTCACGAGAAGCAAGATGGCGTCTCAAGGCGAGCGGGAGCCGGGGGTATTAGAAATGTATATGTGTAGTAATGTAGAATCCATGGTCCAGGATGGAATCCCCGAGCAGGAAATGTTGATTGTGCAGGAACACGGACTCGCCCAACTGAACCCAGGGCCCGAGGTGGGTGCGGCAGCGGCCGCGGTGTATGACACCTCCCCCTCTCCACCAAGACCCTTCCCCAACCCCTGCCGAAACGGCTCACTTGAGTGCATCCGACATGGCCCAGCTATTCACCATGCTGGCACAAATGAATGCAGAAATAAAAAGCATGAACGAAAAGATTGATGCGAGTACACAGCAAATGAGGGAAGAAACGAAAAAGCTGCGGGGTGAGACGCAGAACATGGGCCGATGCCTGCAGGCGGGCATGAAGGCCGTTAGCAGGGAACTCGGAATGGCGACTCCACGTGTGGGAGCAAACGAGCTGGAAGGGGGTGCAACGGCTGACAGGCCCGCGGTGGAGGCGGGTAAGGAAAAAGTAATTCGGGAGACAAGAGACGAGGTGAAAGTAATTGCGAGGGAGAGAAAAGAACAATTAATACGGAGAGCAAGGATGAGGTACGCGGAGATCGTGAAAGAGCAAGGAGTGAAAAACAGGGAAGGACGGGAGCGACTTAAAGAGAAAGCAAGGTTGACCTACATAAAGATAAGGGAAAGACGCCAGAAAGAAGCAGAGACCAATAAACACGATGAAGACGAGGTAAGTGACGCGCACACACACACGGAGGTAGTGGAGGACAGTGAGGTTGAGCTCGCGGAGCGTGTGGGGACCCGGTGTGAGCAGCTGGATGACCTCCTCCAGGAACGAGGGGAGGGAGTAGGCCACGTTGAGGCGAGTCACGACCAGGTGAGTTCGGTCGTGCTTTGCGAGGTTGAGGGGACGAGTGCTGTGGACGGGTGCACGGAGAGCTTGGGGGGTGTAGAGGCCCCGGAGACCCTTGTGGGGACACAAATCCCCAGTGTGGTTGTCCCTGTGTGTGTGGTGCAAGGCGTGAGTGCGTCCCCGTGTGTGGAAGCGACCCCGTGTGTGAGTGGTGTGGTGGCGATGGTGCTGGAGTGCGTGCTTCCCAGCACGCCGTGTTTGGATGAGGCACCGTGTGTGGATGAGGAACCGTGTGTGGAAGAGGCCGTGTGTGTGAGTGAAACGGCCAGTATGAGTGAGGAACCGCGGGTGAGTGCCCCCGCGTGTATGAGTGAGGGACGTTGTGTGGAAGAGACCGCGTGTGTGAGTGTCGCCGTGTGTATGAGTGAGGTACCGCGGGTGAGTGCCCCGCGTGTATGAGTGAGGCACGGTGTGTGGATGAGGCACAGCGGTTGAGTGCCCTCGCGTGTGTGGGTGAGGCACCGCGGGTGAGTGCCCCCGCGCGAGTGAATAGAGCACCACGTGTGAGTAGTATGGTTTGTGTGAGTAGTGAGGCACGCGTGAGTGAACGGCCGTGTGCAAGGTCGCTGTGTGCCAGGGAGACCGTGTGTGTGAGAGAGCGGTATGTGAGGGAGATGTCGGTTGGCATGCGGGAGCACGCAGCCGCGTCTCCCCGTGTGAATGTGATGGAGTGGACTGTGTGCGTCGTAACACGCAGGTGTGCGTGGGTGGAATGGCGACGACGAAGGCGACAGAGTAAAGAAAGCCGAGTAGCGGCTGTGGTTGTTTCGAGGACCGTGCCGGGTTCACCCAGCAGTGAGCACGCGGTTCGTGCTGTGCAACGCACGAGACCACCACGTGCTCGCTTGCGAGAGTGAAGTCCCGGTCCGGAAACGCCAGCGGTGGATTTGCCGATCCCGCGGACGGACAAAGTTTAGGCAGGACTACGGATTTGGACCGGACGGGTTCTCCACGCGATCGTGTGTGTTAAGCTCCAACGGGCAAAGCACATGTGTTCGCGTGGGGAACCCCTCGAGACGTGTGGCTTGTGTTTTTTTTATGCGCACGGTGACGCCATGGCTGCACGTGGGGTTGGAATTCGGCAGGAGGGGTATCTCTGCCGGATGGTCCCGTCCAAGGAGGGACGAGGAACACGTGCAGCTGCATGACGTCACGGCCAGGTGCAAAGTGCGCGAGCTCTGAGTTGCCGCGCAGGTGCTGGGCATGAAAAAAAAAAAAGGGAAAAACAAGCCTCACTTTCGGGTGTACAGGATTCCTGGGCAAGGGGTGAAAGACCCCCTTACCCGGGGCACAGGATGGAAACTAGTTAGGGGGAAGGGTTAGCTTAGCTAGACCGACTCCATGGGGCAGGGGTAAGTCCTCATGGAGTCCGTGGAATGGATTAGGTAGAGGGATTTAGTGAGCTTTAGGTTGTGAAATAAAATGATTTATTTCGGAGACAGTGACTGACAGTGAGTGTGTAGAGGGGACGTAGTTTAGCTACGTAGTGTTAAAAGGAACGTGCTATAGTTTAAGGGACGACGTGGGAGCACGAGTTAGTTAGGGGAGGTAGTTAGAAGGATGGCAGAGTTCAGCGGTGTGTGTGTTGAAGAGTTGTGGGTTGTGAGGTGAGTACGTGTACATGTTGAGTGAGTGAGGCCAGCGGGTCTGTGTGTGTGGAGTGAATGGGGAATGCATGGTGCGATGAGTGATTGGGGGGAGGAGTGACTCCCGCCCAAGGGACCCCGGGGTCAGTGTAGAGTGAGTTAGGGGGTTAGTCAAATTGAAAAATGGAGGTCGTTTTGCTGTTGGTGGGAAAGTAGGCTCGAGACCCATTTGGAGGGGTGCAGGAGCCCTGTTGACGGGCTTGGGAGCGTGGCTGCGAAAGGTGAGTATCGCTGAGTGGGTACCCCGGGCACCAGGCTAGTCGGCCGCGGTAGGCCATGGGCCCATGGGGGGCCGGGATAGAGTAGTGGGCACGGGTGCGCCTGCTTGGTGCGGGGGCCCGGGCGCCATTAGCCGCGTGGGCAGTGTTGTGGGCACGGGTGACCCTCGGAAAGGGGCCCGGGAGGCCGGCCTGCCACGTGTGCGTTTCAGGGGAGGTGCCATGGGGGCACTCCCCGGTGTTAGGGAGCTGGTAGGCTCGGAGGCAGTGTAGTGCCCGGGGGTGCCATAGCGGGAGATTCGGCAGAGGGTCGTGCCTGCCAAAGGGAGCCACGTGTCCCAGCCAGGAGACCGTGTGAGGGCACGGAGAGAAAATTGGGGGGCGAGGCCCGAAATTGTGAGGACACCAACACAGGCGACGGGAATCTGGGTTGATAGAACCAATAGTTTAAGCAAGAGGCGCTTGTTGAAAGCCCCGGGGTAGTTTAACAGTTAAATGGTTAGGGTAGATTAGGAGATGTACCCCTCCGCACCATCCATCCCCTCGCTGTCGTTGTGGGCCGCTGGACCCACTTTGGTTAAAGATCGCCGAACTCTGGGGAGGCCATTCTGAGGCTTCGTTGGGCCTCGACACAGGACGTTAGCTCTCCCTTGTTCCCCTCCGGGGAGGGAACGTAGGGGTTGGGAGTAGGCTAGGTGACAGGATAGGTTAGCCGAACAAAGACGATAAAGGGGGTTAGGGGACGATTTATAGTGGGGAAGTAAAAATAAAAACAACAAAAAAAATAAGTTGGGGCTAAATTGGGGTTTGACAAATTAAGGGAGTGGGTATGTACAGTGACAGGCAAAGGCGATAGGTGGGAGGGAGACAGGAAGGTAGGTCCGAGCCCGCCTTCCAAGTGGCCAGCACCACCGCACTCCCTCCACCAACCTCCACTGAACGGCAAAAGCTGGCCAGCTTCATCTGCTGGCTGTGTGCTGCAAGGCCTGTGCCGGCCCACTTCGTCTGCCGGCTGGCTGTTTTTTTCTTCAAGGCCTGTGCCGGCCAGTTCATCTGCGGGCTGTGTTTGCCTGCAGCGGCCTTCTTCTGCGGGCTGTGTTTGCCTGCTACCTTTGCCATGCCATGCCCACTGCCCCTGTTCACCAGCCCCCGTTCAATTTTTGCTTTGCCCCCCCCCCCTGTTCGTTTCCATGTGCGCCAGGATCCGCAAGGCAACAGTTTGCAAGCTGCAAGAACTGCCCTGTTGGCAGCTACAACACGGGCCTGCAGTGGCGGCCCGTGCACCATGTTTGCGTTCATGCATCCATTCGTTGTGCTCATTGCGTGTGCCACTTGAGCTGGCACGGAGACTGCGTTGTGCAGCCCAAGCACCGTTGTGGTTCACTGAGTTCAGTTCAAAAGGGAAGGCCTTGGACTGCGTGTGAGCAGCCAGCCACGTTCCCTGTCACCTGCATTGTTTGAGCCAGAGACTGCATGCGGGCAGCCTGGCTCCCTGCTAACTGCTTTCTTTTGCAGAGTTCAATGATCCTGGGCCATGGTTTAGTGTAAGATTTGTAAGTTAAGGTAAGATGTACTGTACATATGAGTGCGCCCCGGCATGTATGTCTTAGCGCCGGCAATTTTATTTAAGTCGTCCGTGTGAGTGAGTTTGTTTAGGTAGTTACGCAGCCCTCAGGTTATTTATTTTGGGGACACGAATACCATGAATGTCGCACTCAGGGATCCGTAGGTAAAATGTACTAGGGGAAAACTACACATGATGGCACACGAAAATTTGACGACTCGGGACGAGTCTGTAAAAAGGGAAGGGGGTAGTGTTGTGGTTACCAGATTCGCAAACCACCATTCAGGTCCCTTAGGTGAGGTATCTCGGTAAGTGCATGTGTAGTTAGGCCCAAACCCGTTGTCTAGTGGGAATACATGTCATTTATACGTGCTGCGACTCTTCAGGATAGCCGTTTTTCTTTTACTATCTTTATTTTGGACCAATCGCCACCATCACAACCACAACAACAACCACCAACCACAACGCCGCTTCACCACAACCGCCATGACCTTTACCGTCACAACTCGCCACCATCGCATCACCGTCATCTCGCGCCACTCATGGGCACCGATGCTGGACTCATGCAGAACGCGCGTCGAACAGCGTGTACAAAATCACGGATTTTCTGCTTCAAAAACGGATCAAATACGACACACGCCCACTTTTTGCCGTCCAATCGGTGAGCGAGGGGCGACTGGCCCGCCCCCAGTGCGGTCGATATATGCAAATTTGTGGATCAAAAAGCCTTCACGCCCACTTTTTCTCGGGCCAATGGGGAGGGAGGTGAAAGGTCAAAGCGAGGGGGTCAACGACGAAGTTACGGGGGATAAAAGGACGGTGTTCGTCAGTCAGAGGCGGGAACGAGAGAAGGAACAGAACAAGGTCGGAGAGTCAGCAGAACGAGAACGAGGAGTCGGAACGAGGGAGTCAGCAGAACGAGAACGAGGAGTCGGAACGAGGGAGTCAGCAGAACGAGAACGAGGAGTCGGAACGAGAGAGTCAGCAGAACGAGAACGAGGAGTCGGAACGAGAGAGTCGCAAACGAGAAGGAGTCGAGAACGAGAAGGAGTCGGAACGGAGGGACGAGTGTGGAAGACTGGAGCCCGAAGCCTGCAGTGGCTGGAGAAGCTGAAGAGAGTCGGACGAGGGGGTGCTCGCGTCGGTGCCAGGAGCTGCACGCCCGAGGGAGGCCGGCAGCGCGACCTGGCCGAGGTGGAGACGCACACCAGGGATAATAAAGATCCTCTATACCCCGAGCATCAGCAACCCCCTCCTGTTTCCCCCCGCGCTGAGATAGTGCGACCAAGGGGGCCCGTTCCCACCCCCTGCCAGGCACTGTCCACGAGGCCCGCGGGTTGCGGGGCCATCGCCGCTCCGCGTCTCATCACCAGACGGGTAGGCGCGACCCGGTCTCGGCCTCAGGCCCGCCTCATTCTTGAGGGTATTTCTTTTCCTTGGTTTTGGGTATGTGTTGTCGGCGCCGTCTGTGAAGTAGAATTGTATAAGTGTTGCCGTGTGCTCGGTAGTCGGTATTAGCTCTGCACTGTGTTTTCACTTTTGTATTTGCTTTTTGTGTAAATGGAATTGTGTTTTCTTTTTTTTGTGTGCATTTGGTGGAATTGTATTTGTGTGCTTCCCGTGTGCCGCGAATAAATGTGCTTTATTGTTGAACTGTTTCCCGCTTCGCTTCGTCTTTTCCTCCATTGAATCCCCATCTTGCTTCACGTAAAGGGTTGGTAGTGGGCTGAATACGCCCGATAATTAATCGAACCGTCGAGGTCGACGATAACACCGCTCGGTTATTCTGATAGTACGGAACGGGTCGCTTAAGTGGCCCGTGTCCGAAGTCGACCTGCGGCGAGGTGCGATCGCCCGGTCTACCCTCCGCGTGGGTACTTAGGTAGTTCGAATTTGGCGAGCAACCCTATCCCACGCGGGGGCTGATTGGCTCGATCGCGGTGAGACCGAAAGGTCCACCCGTGACTGGTTCCCGGCGTTAGTCCGAGAGGGTCACGACTGGATTGTCCGTCCGGTGGGCGACGTGCCGCGATTCGAGTTACGTGGCCGTCGCACGCCGGCGGACGCGAAATCCGCAACAATATATATGGTAGTCGATCAAGTCGGAAAAAAATTTTTTTTTTGGGAGATTTGTTCTACCCTTATTATCAGTATTTAAAATGGCAATTTCGATGAAACTTGGTTGGTAGGTTCATACCATGACCTAGTTGTGTGCAAATGAGAACCGTTGCTATGGACACCACCGTTGCCTAGCAACGGGACTTTGAATTTTTTGTCTGTCTGTTGGGTAGTCGATAGAGTCGAAAAAAAAATTGAGATGTGTGCTCCCCTTATTATCAGTCAGTATTTAAAATGGCGATTTCGGTTAATACAATGGCGATTTCGATGAAACTTGGTTGGTAGGTTCATACCATGACCTCGCTGTGTGCAAATGAGATCCGTTGCTATGGACACCACCGTTGCCGAGCAACGGGACTTTGAAATTTTTGAAAAATCATAAAAAATTTGTTTTTTTGAAAATCAAAAAATCGGGCCACAAGTGACTGTGGGCAGTACATTCAGCCATATTGTCAAAAATTTCCAGCTGGATCCTATGAAAACTGTTGGAGAAGATACACTTTGAATGAACCCTGGTCGAAAACAATAAAAAAAACGAAGTTCGTTATATCTCAGAGACGATGAGTCAGATATACATGAAACTGGTATGGTAGGTTCATGGTTTGTCCAAGTTATGTGTGAGAAAGAACCGTTGCTATGGACCCCTCCATTGCCTAGCAATGGCCGACTACCCATGTCCGCCTGCCGGCATATATATATATATATATATATATATATATATATATATATATATATATGTATATATATATATATATGTATATATATATATATATATATGTATATATATATATATATGTATATATATATATGTATATATATATATATATATATATATATATATATATATATATATATATATATATATATATATATATATATATTGTTGTGGTTACCAAATTCGCAAACCACCATTCAGGTCCCTTAGGTGAGGTATCTCGGTAAGTGCATGTGTAGTTAGGCCCAAACCCGTTGTCTAGTGGGAATACATGTCATTTATACGTGCTGCGACTCTTCAGGATAGCCGTTTTTCTTTTACTATCTTTATTTTGGACCAACCGCCATGATTACCACCACAACCACAACATCAACCACCAACCACAACGCCGCTTCACCACAACCGCCACGACCTTCCCGTCACACCTCGCAACCGTAGCATCGCCACCGTTCTTGCCCCGCTGTGGGTACCGGTGTTGGACTCGTGCAGGGCGCACGTTGAACAGCGTGTACAAAATCACGGATTTTGTGCTTCAAAAACGGATCAAAAACGACACACGCCCACTTTTTGCCGTCCAATCGGTGAGCGAGGGGCGATTTGGCCCCGCCTCCAGAACGATCGATATATGCAAATTTGTGGATCAAAAAGCCTTCACGCCCACTTTTTCTCGGGCCAATGGGGAGCGAGGTGAAAGGTCAAAGGGAGGGGGTCAAAGGCGAAGCTACGGGGGGATAAAAGGACCGTGTTCGTCAGTCAGAGCGGTGTGGAAGTCTGGAGCCCGAAGCCTGGAGAAGCTGGAGAAGCTGGAGAGAGTCCAAAGAAGAGTCCAACGGGAGAGTCCAAAGAAGAGTCCAGAGTCGGAGAGTCCAGAGGCGGAGAGGCGGCAGCGGCGAAGGCAGACGAGGGGGTGCTCGCGTCGGTGCCGGGAGCTGCACGCCCGAGGGAGGCCGACAGCGCGACCTGGCCGAGGTGGAGACGCACACCAGGGATAATAAAGATCCTCTATACCCCGAGCATCAACAACCCCCTCCTGTTTCCCCCCGCGCTGAGATAGTGCGACCAAGGGGGGCCCCTTTCCCACCCCCCTGCCAGGCACTGTCCGCGAGGCCCGCGGAGTGAGGCGCCATCGCCGCTCCGCGTCTCATCACCAGACGGGTAGGCGCGACCCGGTCTCGGCCTCAGGCCCGCCTCATTCTTGGGGGTATTCTTTTCCTTGGTTTTGGGTATGTGTTGTCGGCGCCGTCTGTGAAGTAGAATTGTATAAGTGTTGCCGTGTGCTCGGTAGTCGGTATTAGCTCTGCATTGTCTTCGCTTTTATATTTGCTTTTTGTGTGAATGGAATTGTGTTTTTTTCTGTGTGCTTCTGGTGGAATTGAATGTGTGCTTCCCGTGTGCCGCGAATAAATGTGCTTTTGTGTTGAACTGTTTCCCGCTTCGCTTCGTCTTTTTCTCCCATTGAACCCTCATCTTGCTTCACGTAAAGGGTTGGTAGTGGGCTGAATACGCCCGATAATTAATCGAACCGTCGAGGTCGACGATAACACCGCTCGGTTATTCTGATAGTACGGAACGGGTCGCTTAAGTGGCCCGTGTCCGAAGTCGACCTGCGGCGAGGTGCGATCGCCCGGTCTACCCTCCGCGTGGGTACTTAGGTAGGTCGAATTTGGCGAGCAACCCTATCCCACGCGGGGGCTGATTGGCTCGATCGCGGTGAGACCGAAAGGTCCACCCGTGACTGGTTCCCGGCGTTAGTCCGAGAGGGTCACGACTGGATTGTCCGTCCGGTGGGCGACGTGCCGCGATTCGAGTTACGTGGCCGTCAGCACGCCGGCGGGCGCGAATACCGCAACACTGGTGTCAGGTCGTGCGATATAAACTCATCGCCCTCCTCGCGGCACTGGTATCGGAGAACAGGAAAACAGGCTCTCCTGTCTCCGGCTAAATTCACGGGAATCGGTCCAGGGGTGAGAGAAGCGACCCCGATTCCCTCCAAATTACGAGCGAGCAAATTAACCCTTCACGAGAAGCAAGATGGCGTCTCAAGGCGAGCGGGAGCCGGGGGTATTAGAAATGGATGTAGAATGTGTAGGATCCATGGTCCAGGATGGAATCCCCGAGCAGGAAATGTTGATTGTGCAGGAACACGGACTCGCCCGACTGAACCCAGAACCTGAAATGGGTGCGGCAGCGGCCGCAGTGTATGACACCTCCCCCTCTCCACCAAAACCCTTCCCCAACCCCTGCCGAAACGGCTCACCCAAGCGCACCCGACATGGCCCAGCTATTCACCATGCTTGCAAAAATGTATGCGGAAATGACAGCGAACATGATCAAGCAAATGAACGAAAAGATGGATACATACACAAATGAAATGAAAAACGGAATGAAAGGCATGAACGAAAAGATGGATACAAACACGAATGAAATGAGAAACGAAATGAACAAGCAAATAAATGGAGTGGAAGCAAACATGAAGGAAGAAACTAAAAAGCTGCGGGGTGAGACGCAGAACATGGGCCGATGCCTGCAGGCGGGCATGAAGGCCGTGACAAAGGAAATAATAGTTGAGACAAGGGAGGTAAAGGGTGAAGAGTTGGCAGAGACACGGGAGATAGAAAAAATAGAGGAAAGACTACACGAGGAAGACGGGGTAAGTGACGCACACACACACACAGAGGTAGTGGAGGATAATGGGGGTGAGCTGGCGGACTGGGTCGAGACCCAGTGCGAGCACCTGGATGGCCTCCTCCAGGAACGAGGGGAGGGAGTATGCCCCCTTGAGGCGGATCACGACCAGGTGAGTTCGGTCGTGCTTTGCGAGGTTAAGGGGACGAGTGCTGTGGACGGGTGCACGGAGAGCTTGGGGGGTGTGGAGGCCCCGGAGACCCTTGTGGGGACACAAATCCCCAGGGTGGTTGTCTCTGTGTGTGTGGTACAAGGTGTGAGTGCGTCCCCGTGTGTGGAAGCGACCCCGTGTGTGAGTGGTGTGGTGGCGATGGTGCCAGAGTGCGTGCTTCCCAGCACGCCGTGTGTGGATGAGGCACCGTGTGTGAGTGAGGCACGGAGTATGGATGAGACACCGCGGTTGAGTGCCCCCGCGTGTGTGGATGAGGCACCGTGTATAAGTGTCGCCGTGTGTGTGAGTGAGGCACCGCGGGTGTGTGCCCCCGCGTGTGTGAGTGAGGCACGGTGTGTGGATGAGGCACCGCGGGTGAGTGCCCCCGCGTGTGTGAGTGAGGCACGGAGTGTGGATGAGGTACCGCGGGTGAGTGCCCCCGCGTGTGTGGATGAGGCACGGAGTGCGAGTGAGGCACCGCGGGTGAGTGCCCCCGCACGCGTGAGTGAACGGCCGTGTGCAAGGTCGCTGTGTGCCAGGGAGACCGTGTGTGTGAGAGAGGGAGATGTCGGTTGGCATGCGGGAGCACGCAGCCGCGTCTCCCGGTGTGAATGTGATGGAGTGGACTGTGTGCGTCGTGACACGCAGGTGTGCGTGGGTCGAATGGCGACGACGGCGACATGTAAAGAAAGAAAGCCGAGTAGCGGCTGTAGCTATTTCGGGGACCGTGCCGGGTTCGCCCAGCAGTGAGCACGAGGTTCGTGCTGTGCAACGCACGAGACCGCCACGTGCTCGCTTGCGAGAGTGAAATCCCGGTCCGGAAACGCACGCGGTGGATTTGCCGATCCCGCGGACGGACAAAGTTTAGGCAGGACTACGGATTTGGACCGGACGGGTTCTCCACGCGATCGTGTGTGTTAAGCTCCAACGGGCAAAGCACATGTGTTCGCGTGGGGAACCCCTCGAGACGTGGGGCTTGTGTTTTTTTTATGCGCACAGTGACGTCATGTCTGCACGTGGGGTTGGAATCCGGCAGGAGGGGTATCTCTGCCGGATGGTCCCGTCCAAGGAGGGACGAGGAACACGTGCAGCTGCATGACGTCACGGGCAGGTGCAAAGTGCGCGAGCTCTGAGTTGCCGCGCAGGTGCTGCGCATGTAAAGAGAAAAAAAAAAAAGGAAAACAGCAAGCCTCACTTTCGGGTGTACAGGATTCCTGGGCAAGGGGTGAAAGACCCCCTTACGCCTGGGCACAGGATGAAAACTAGTTAGGGGGAAGGGTTAGCTTAGTTAGACCGACTTCATGGGGCAGGGGTAAGTCCTCATGGGGTCCGTGGAATGGATTAGGTAGAGGGATTGTAGCCAGATTTAGGTTGGGAAATAAAATGATTTATTTTGGAGACAGAGACAGACTTTGGATGTGTAGTGGGGACGTAGTTTAGCTACGTAGAGTTAAAAGGAACGTGCTATAGTTCAAGGGACGACGTGGGAGCACGAGTTAGTTAGGGGATGTAGATAGAAGGATGGCAGAGTTCAGCGGTGAGTGGGTTGAAGAGTTGTGGGTTGTGAGGTGAGTACGTGTACATGTTGAGTGAGTGAGGCCAGCGGGTCTGTGTGTGTGGAGCGATTGGGGAATGCATGGTGCGATGAGAGATTGGGGGAGGAGTGACTCCCGCCCAAGGGACCCCGGGGTCAGTGTAGAGTGAGTTAGCTGGGTTAGTCAAATTGAAAAATGGAGGTCGTTTTGCTGTTGGTGGGAAAGTAGGCTCGAGACCCATTTGGAGGGGTGCAGGAGCCCTGTTGACGGGCTTGGGAGCGTGGCTGCGAAAGGTGAGTATCGCTGAGTGGGTACCCCGGGCACCAGGCTAGTCGGCCGCGGTAGGCCATGGGCCCATGGGGGGCCGGGATAGAGTAGTGGGCACGGGTGCGCCTGCTTGGTGCGGGGGCCCGGGGCGCCATTAGCCGCGTGGGCAGTGTTGTGGGCACGGGTGACCCTCGGAAAGGGGCCCGGGAGGCCGGCCTGCCACGTGTGCGTTTCAGGGGAGGTGCCATGGGGGGCACTCCCCGGTGTTAGGGAGCTGGTAGGCTCGGAGGCAGTGTAGTGCCCGGGGGTGCCATAGCGGGAGATTCGGCAGAGGGTCGTGCCTGTCAAAGGGAGCCACGTGTCCCAGCCAGGAGACCGTGTGAGGGCACGGAGAGAAAATTGGGGGGCGAGGCCCGAAATTGTGAGGACACCAACACAGGCGACGGGAATCTGGGTTGTTAGAACCAATAGTTTAAGCGAGAGGCGCTTGTTGAAAGCCCCGGGGTAGTTTAACAGTTAAATGGATAGGGTAGATTAGGAGATGTACCCCTCCGCACCATCCATCCCCTCGCTGTCGTTGTGGGCTGCTGGACCTACTTTGGTTGTAGATCGCCGAACTCTGGGGAGGCCATTCTGAGGCTTCGTTGGGCCTCGACACAGGACGTTAGCTCTCCCTTGTTCCCCTCCGGGAAGGGAACGTAGGGGTTGGGAGTAGGCGAGGTGACAGGATAGGTTAGCCGAACAAGGACGATAAAGGGGGTTAGGGGACGATTTATAGAGGGGAAGTAAACATAAAAGTAAAAATAAAAAAAAATAAGTTGGGGCTAAATTGGGGTTTGACAAATTAAGGGAGTGGGTATGTACAGTGACAGGCAAAGGCGATAGGTGGGAGGGAGACAGGTAGGTAGGTCCGAGCCCGCCTTCCAAGTGGCCAGCACCACCGCACTCCCTCCACCAACCTCCATTGAACGGCAAAGGCTGGCCAACTTCATCGGCTGGCCGTGTTTTGCTTCAAGGCGGAGGCCGGCCAACTTCATCGGCAGCTGTGTGCTGCAAGGCCTGTGCCGGCCAGTTCATCTGCTGGCTGTTTTTCTTCGAGGCCTGTGCCGGCCTGGTTCTGCGGGCTGTGTTTGCCTGCAGCGGCCTTCTTCTGCGGGCTGTGTTTGCCTGCACCTTTGCCATGCCATGCCCACTGCCCACGTTCACCAGCCCCGTTCAATTTTTGCTTTGCCCCCCCCCCCCTGTTCGTTTCCATGTGCGCCAGGATCAGAAAGCAACAGTTTGCAAGCTGCGAGAACTGCCCTGTTGGCAGCTACAACACGGGCCTGCAGTGGCGGCCCGTGCACCGTGTTTGCGTCCATCCATTCATGCATCCATTCGTTGTGTTCATTGCGTGTGCCACTTGAGCTGGCACGGAGACTGCGTTTGTGCAGCCCATGCACCGTTGTGGTTCACTGCATTCAGTTCAAACCGTTCATGCATCCATTCGTTGTGTTCATTGCGTGTGCCACTTGAGCTGGCACGGAGACTGCGTTGTGCAGCCCAAGCACCGTTGTGGTTCACTGAGTTCAGTTCAAAAGGGAAGGCCTTGGACTGCGTGTGAGCAGCCAGCCACGTTCCCTGTCACCTGCATTGTTTGAGCCAGAGACTGCATGCGGGCAGCCTGGCTCCCTGCTAACTGCTTTCTTTTTGCAGAGTTCAATGATCCTGGGCCATGGTTTAGTGTAAAATTTGTAAGTTAAGGTTAAGATGTACTGTAAATATGAGTGCGCCCCCGGCATGTATGTCTTAGCGCCGGCAATTTTATTTAAGTCGTCCGTGTGAGTGAGTTTGTTTAGGTAGTTACGCAGCCCTCAGGTTATTTATTTTGGGGACACGAATACCATGAATGTCGCACTCAGGGATCCGTAGGTAAAATGTACTAGGGGAAAACTACACATGATGGCACACGAAAATTTGACGACTCGGGACGAGTCTGTAAAAAGGAAGGGGGTAGTGTTGTGGTTACCAAATTCGCAAACCACCATTCAGGTCCCTTAGGTGAGGTATCTCGGTAAGTGCATGTGTAGTTAGGCCCAAACCCGTTGTCTAGTGGGAATACATGTCATTTATACGTGCTGCGACTCTTCAGGATAGCCGTTTTTCTTTTACTATCTTTATTTTGGACCAACCGCCATGATTACCACCACAACCACAACATCAACCACCAACCACAACGCCGCTTCACCACAACCGCCACGACCTCCCCGTCACACCTCGCAACCGTAGCATCGCCACCGTTCTTGCCCCGCTGTGGGTACCGGTGTTGGACTCGTGCAGGGCGCACGTTGAACAGCGTGTACAAAATCACGGATTTTGTGCTTCAAAAACGGATCAAAAACGACACACGCCCACTTTTTGCCGTCCAATCGGTGAGCGAGGGGAGAT
>NC_140975.1:40968863-41141363 GCF_056783735.1 Eptatretus burgeri
CCCAAACAAAGAAAGGATCGCCTCTTATCCTTCTCCGCCCCCTCCCCCACGCCCGGAGTGACTCATCCCCTCGTGCTCCATCCCCCGCTCAACCACGGGTGGGAGGGAGTTGTTTACGTCCCCTGATTTAGGACGGGAGGGCTCTTCTTCCTCTTCGCAGAGGAGGGGGAGGGACGTCTCCATTGTTCGATCCCTCACTATTAAATCGATCCGCAGCGCATCTAATCGATTTCTGAACATTTAAACAATGAAAGGTGAGCTATCTAGGGAACAAGCACTTATCGACATAGCTGACTAAAGGAACCTGTATGTTGTGTGCAATCAAATTCCAAATTCGTAACAATAAACAGCATACAGTACATATATATATATATATATATATATATATATATATATATATATATATATATATATATATATATATTAGTTCACTTTCAAGGAACTTTGATGCATTCGGTCCATCAGTGCCTTCACCATTATTTCCAACATGGTGTTGCGAATCTGGAAACCATTATTGCACTCATCATTCAGGTCCTTTCGCTCAGTTATCTCGGTAAGTGCATGTTCCATATATAGCTCGCCTTCCATTGTTTAATGGGTAAAAATTGATTAAATGCGCTGTGATTCATTTTAATAGTTCGGGTTCGATCAGAACACAAAGAAGAACGACCCTCCCCCTCTTCTGCAAAGAGGAAGAAGAACCCTCCCGTCGTGTGATGCAATGACGTAAACAACTCCCTCCCACCCGCGGTTGTGCGGGGGATGGGGCACAAGGGCATGAGTCACGCCGGGAGCGGGGGAGGGGGCCGATAGGAATAAAAAAGGGACACTCTGCTTGGCTCGAGTTGGGTCTTATTGGGGGTTGTTCATCAGAAGAGGGGGTTGTGGCTGGTTGTTGGTGGTTCATCGAAGGAGCTGGTTGATCGGAGAATTGTTCATCGGAGGAGCTGGTTCGGGTTGTCATGGTTCTTCTTCGGCCTGGTCGTCGAGGAGTGTCGGCCTGGTTCAAGGGTGGTCGAGTTGGTTCGACATTGTTGTTCTGCTGGTGCTTCTTCGAGTTGGCTGTGCAGTCGGTCGTTCAAAGGGTCGTGCTGGTTCTGAGTTATCTTGGTTCGGCCTTTGTTCTGCTTCGTGGCCTCATCTTGGTTTGGCTGGCTCTACTTGGAAAGCAACGCATCTTCGGGAAGGCTCGGTGTTTCTTCTCACCAGCATGTGGTCCGGAGCGCGAGGGGATCTGCTGGAGCTCGGGAAGGATCGCGACTCATGGAGATTGGATCCAGCTCGCCCTCGCTGGAGCCTGGGTCCGAACAGCTTGAAGACCACACGAGGTGGAGAGGTTTGAGATAGGTTCTGGGTTTCAGGTCATCTGTCCCTCTGAGCTGAAGTCCTTATTAAAGGCATCAGCCACCATTTCTTGGGTGTGTGTGTGTGTGCGTACGTGTGTCCGTGGGCCTGTCTAACAAGTAGAGAACTGTTAAGTGCTTTGTGTGCTGTAAATGATTGCATTGCATTTATTGTATTCGGTGTTGTTCTGCTCTTGCGTGCTTCCATATTTCCCCGATTACTGTAAAAATAAACCCCAATTGTTGAATGTTTTCAGCTCGTCGCGTCCATTTCTTTCATTGACTGAGCATGTTGCGTGTGAGGGATTAGTCGGCCATTTGGAGGGTCACAAGATAATCAGAATTCGGCGATATCACCGCTCGGCTACGCACACGGAACGGGCGACTTAAGCGGCTCACTTCCGTACGAGTTCCGCCGAGGGTGAAGTACCCCGGTAGCTGGATCACGTGGGTACTTAGGTAAGTTGAAGTTGGCAATTAACCCTACCCCACGTGATCTCCCCATTGGCGTATTTCGGTCCAAAATAACCAGGACCCGTCGACCCGGACTTACCCGGGCCGGCGACCTGTAAATTCCGGGCGATTGAGCCAAGACGGCCCCACTGCTTCATCGAGGGTCGTGCTCGTGGCGACGCGCCGGCGGGAAACCACAACAATATGTTTGTTTGTCCATACTTTATCCTTTGTAAATGCTGAGTGTCAAGCAAGGAAGAAGTCCACACCATTTCTGAAGTCTTTGGTATGACTCAGTCAGGGTTCAAACCACTGACCTAGACTCAGAGAGGAAACTCTAACCATTACACCAATGAGGCTGGTGATTGCATAATATTTTGTCCAAGTCAACATATCTGTTAGCTTGCAAACATAAGTGCTCTTTCCCACTATCAGAACAGAGCCGGAGAGATGACATGGAGTCCCTGGGTTACGTACTGATGTACTTCCAGCTGGGATCTCTGCCCTGGCAGGGTCTCCGAGCGGCAACCAAGCGTCAGAAATATGAGCGCATCAGTGAAAAAAAGATGGCCACCTCCGTGGACAGTCTCTGCAAGGGACATGCCCGTGAGTGTGTGCAGACCTGCACAAAATACAACTATGAACTTTAACCTCAAAGGATAATCATCATTGTCTTTCGCAACATATACATGAAACTGGCTTTGCTAATCACTGCATGGTGTCATGGGTGTATTTTAACTTCATTTCTGGAAGTATGGATGTTAGCTTTGATCGTGTCCCAGCAGCTGAATTTGCCACGTACCTGTCAACCTGCCGCTCATTGCGCTTTGATGATAAGCCTGACTATTCATACCTTCGACAGCTCTTCCGCAACCTGTTCCACCAGCGCTCTTTTTCCTATGACTACGTTTTTGACTGGAACACTCTAAAGTTTGTACGTGAGCTGGCCTCTCACAAAGCTGCTCCATAATTTTCATATCTCACAAAGCTACTCAGTAAACATGTATTTGACTACGTATATGTTGTCATGCTAATGTGGTCGTTCAGGTCGAAATAGATGTCTATGACCGTTTTTTCTTTTGTAATGTTGTATCAGCATTCCATGCAATTATCTTGTCGAGATTGTTGATGCCATTTCAGGAATAATTATTTTTGATGATAAACACATTAATGTTTAATTGTTAATTTTTGCAATTTTTAACTGCAATGTTTACCATCCTTGACCTTACCTTTACCGTAAAAGTCACAGCAGATGGTTCTTCATTCTTGAATCAGAAAACTAATAGCGGAATGACTCCACCAAATATAATGCCAATTTGCCTCAATAAATCTCCTTTTAAAGATGCACTATAAGCTAAGTTTGCAGTTGGTGTAAGGGTTAAAAAACATTTGACACTTTTGAAACAAATAAGATAGTCTCATCTCAATAAGTTGAACAAATACCCTTCAATGTAGAAAATGGAAATAACCATCGCAGCATATGCTGTATCATACATGATGGCAGCAGTGCTCCAAGTGAAACGCAAAGGCGTCAGGCGAGGCAATCCAAGCAGAATGCAAAGGTGCCAAGCAAAATGCTCCCAAAGCGCCAAGAAAAACGGGTCCTGACCAAGTCGTGGTTGAACTGATTCTCTCACATGCCTTGATGCACATAACTTTACAAACACAACTTATACCCATGACATCAGCAAAATTACAATAAAGACAGAAACTAAAGTGTATTTCGGCATGAAAATTTGCTGGACGAGTAATAGCCGCTTCCTCCGGGAGCAAAATATGCTATGCGTCAGTGAATTACTGCACAATGCCATATCTGCCATCGTTTCTCCACTCTCGATACCCACTCCCTCCGGCAGGGGTCAATGGTTACACCACTTCCATGTGTACAGGCGAAAATTGCAAGTCATCGCCCCACCCTCATGATGGGGGCCGGGGAGGGCAGAAGGAGTATTTACTTTGTGCCGATGGCCTGACCCTTGGTGCCACAAGCACATGGGAAACTTTGGTGGCGATCGGCCAAGCTGTTGGAACAATGTATAATTGAAGGAAATTTTCAAACTGCCTGACTTGCATTTCTCCTTGCAATCAGAAATTCTGCTGTTGCTTCTTGACTGAGGCCCTAAACACGAAGGACAACTAATTCCACTTTTTCTTGGGGAGTGTACACTGTTGCATGTTCTGGTGCCACCATTTGTAGGATTGATTGACTTGCAGGACTTCTGTGTCATCACAGCTTAAAACAAAACAGAAATCCTGGAATTAATCATTGATACAGTATTTTGTAGCATTACCCAATGGGGCATGACTTTTGGACAACCCTGTATCCTGTATATTGTTACAGGGTTGTCGGCCGGGTCATTAGTGGCCTCTTTCAGACCCACTTCCTGACCTTTGACCCTGAAGCTGATGAGCCACAGACAATGCCCCACCATGGACATCGTCCGAGACAGTTAATTCTGTGAGGGTCCCTGCATCCAAATCCCGTGTTACCTCCCCGGTGAATTAACCCCCCAGATGGGGAACTGTGCTCTCAATGCCCGACTCTTATTTATCAATTAGGTACGGCTGAGCTGAACTGTAAGTGGGACGTCGGCAAGTCTGATCATCGTGAATCATTGGGGGAGAACCTCCTGTATCCTAATGACATACAGTACTATGTCTAACCAATGGAGAAAATAGTTACTGAGCTGGTTTGGAAATAAGTCTCTGTTGTAAGGCATGCATTTGCAGAATATTGCAGTGTCACACAAGAAACAACAGTCTTCGCCTCTAGCACTCAAAAGCCCTTTTTACAGTCAATCTTATCACTAACAAGACATTGGCACCTCATGCATTTGGGAAATTAGACAAGAAAGGGGACAGAAAGAGGAAGAAGATGTCGAGGTGTATCGGTGACCCCTTTCTCACCCATACATGAGCCAGCTGGCCCACATGGGTCCCAATGAGGTGTAGATGTAGGTGAGCGAGAGGTGCAGGTGGGAAGTGCACTGTGATGTGGTATTGCGTCGGGTGAGCTTTGAAAGGAACTGTTGTTGACTTGAATTGATGCTCCACAACAGTGCAAATCAATGAGGTGTATATGCTGGAAGATGTGAGGGTATATGGTGTGTGAGTATGTAAAGGCATGTGAGAGAGAGTCAGTTTATGGCGACTTGGTTAGTGCCCGTTCTGCTTGGCACTTTGGGAGCGCTTCACTTGGCGCCTTTGCATTCAGCTTGGAGTGCTTTGCTTTCCACTTGGTGCCTTCTCGTTCCGCCTGGAACTCCAGAAATCCAGTCAACCAGGCCAGGTCTCCTTCCCTCAGAATATGAACTCCCTCAAGATCTGGACTCGGAACTCAGCCTTCAGCGCCGTTCTGCTCTGCAATGTACTTGAACTGCTATATGCCAATACGTCTCTCTTAAACAATGCGGTTCTAATCACCTGAATAACCCATCATCCCGTGTTCGTGCTCACACTGCTTCGAACCTGCCCCTCTGCTTTTCAATTGTGCCTACGCACAATCTTCTGGCTGAGCAGTGTGGTTCCCCCTGCATGCATGCTCATGGCACCTCCCGGACCGCTGAGGCTGCCACCAATATTACCTGCTGAGGGGGGGGGAGGGGGAGTTGGGGGGAGCTTGTCTGCCTACACCACTCCCCCTCCCCCTTACTCTGGCAATTGGTGCTCCAGGTCCCTCTTCTGGGTACCCGGACATTTCATTTAGCATGCCCCTCAAGGCTCACGGCCGACTCATGGCTGGCGTGCTCCAATTGCCCGAGGTGCTCTCCACAGCAATACTCACCTCCCGCAAGCCACACTCACAGCAAGTCAAGTTCTTCTACACCAATCTCAACAAACCATTTCTGTATGGACCTCGCTTTGTGCATGGGGGCACTGTCATGCTGAAACAGGAAAGGGCCTTCCCCGAACTGTTACCACAAATTTGGAGGCACAGCATCATCTAGAATGTCATTGTATGCTGTAAGGTTAAGATTTCCATTCACTGGAACTAAGGGGCCTAGTCCGAACGATGAAAAACATCCCCAGACCATTATTCCAACTCCACCAAACTTTACAGTGGCACAATGCATTTGGGCAGGTAGCGTTCTCCTGGCATCTGCCAAACCCAAATTCATCCGTCGGACTGCCAGATGGTGAAGCACGAGTCGTCACTGCAGAGAATGCATTTCCACTGCTCCAGAGTCCAATGGCGGTGAGCTTTATACCACTCCAGCCGACGCTTGGCATTGCACATGGTGATCTTAGGCTTGTGTGTGGTTGCTCGGCCATGGAAACCCATTTCATGAAGCTCTCGACGAACAGTGCTTGTGCTGACATTGCTTCCAGAGTCAGTTTGGAACTCAGTAGTGAGTGTTGCAACCGACGACAGATGATTTTTCCAAGCTACGCTCTTCAGCACTCGGCGGTCCCGTTCTGTGATCTTGTGTGGTCTACCACTTCGCGGCTGAGCCGATGTTGCTCCAAGACGTTTCCACTTCACAATAACAGCACTTACAGTTGACCGGGGCAGCTCTAGGAGGGCAGAAATTTGATGAACTGACTTGTTGGAAAGGTGGCATCCTATGACGGTGCCACATTGAAAATCACCGAGCTCTTCAGTACTGCCCATTCCACTGCCAATGTTTGTCTCTGGAGATTACATGGCTGTGTGTTTTATTTTATACACCTGTCCGCAATAGGTGTGGCTGAAATAGCCGAATCCACTCATAAGAAGGGGTGTCCATATACATTTGGCCATGTAGTGTAACTACTTGCCCTCCAACCAGCTCATGCATTCCCCGTGATCACTCATACTGGGCAAGAGAGATTAAAAAGGCATCAGATGAAGAATCCCCAGGTTACTATCGTACTTATGCAAGGAGCATGCAGCACAGGAGCATACCAGATTCAAGCTTCCTACAACAGTGAGGAGCATATGAGAGGTATGAGAGCATCCACAGGCACATAGTTCGTCAGTCCCAGGCAACACCAAGTCTCCAAGAGAGCAAACTTCCTGTCAGACCACTCACTGATCGAGGCTTTATGGGCACTCTGCCCTGCCACAAGTTGTCACCAGCCCTCTCTCTCTCTCTCTTTTTTTAGCTTATCCAATCTTTGGCCACAGGGGTCTTTCTGCCACAGGCCCCACTGCAATCACTGCCCAGAGGTTCCTCCAATCAGGCCTCTTGGTGCTTCACACTGAGTCCCCACCCTCTGAGAACATTCACAAATCCAGATTCACTCACAAAACAATGACCTGCCTCACACACATGGTCGACACCTGGGAGGAGCCTTCTCCCTCTGTGGATGAGAAGGAAATGTGCAGTATCGCCCTCCCTTTCTCTTACCTGGCCTCACCCGGTTTGACATAGGAGGAGTGGAAGGGATGAAATACCTTACCTCTAAATATATTCTAAATTGGACAATTCCGTCCTCTCCCAGTGGCACTGAGGATACCTTGGTGACCATACACGTTCAAAAAGTTCAAAACTACGCACACACACACACACACACACACACACACACACACACACACACACACACACACACACACACACACACACACACACACACACACACACACACACACACACACACACACCATCTATGGCCTTAATCTAACTGCTGTCCCCTTCCCCACAAACATAACAATACTAACCAACAAAGTTACCCCACCGTTCAATAAATGTTTTGCCTTTCCTTTCATGCACCAAGCCCGGTTAGTATGATGTAAACAATGGTTATTGTAGACAAAGAGATGGTCGGGTAGCTCACTTAGTGGTGTGCCCATCTCCGATCTGTCTAGTGTTGGATTTGTTCCCCCATTAAGTCAGCTGAAAAATGCCCTGTCTTGGCACAGAACCGGCAGAGGCCACTGCATCTTGGGCACCCCGTTATTCAGATGTGCATGACGGTAAAGCTGGGTGTCCCATTTGTATTGAGGTAATTTACCTTAACGATTCAATTGTATCTCTTAAAACGGACTAAGCCATTGTGTGTCTGTATCCTGACTAAATTTCCTACCTTGGGATTAATGGGATATGCAAACTAATATATGGATGAAGGTAATGGGATATGAAACAGGCATGATAAACTGAATTGCAGCCTCAATGTACAAGTTTACTTGTCTGTCATTCGAGAAAGTTCACTGTTCAATGCAAACAATATGCTTCATCCATTATTTCATTTCCCACATCACCACAAAACATTTTTTCAACCGACTTATAACAATTTCCTCATTCTCTTCAGGGTGTCTCGCGTACACAAGAGGAAAGTGGTCGTGAAAGAGAAGCTGAACGGGTAAATGGCTCCCAGGGTACAGCCCGTGCACGACCAGGATCTGCTACCAGCCATCTACGTCAAGAAGCTGCTCTGTCACCAACCCTCCCTTACGGAGGTACACCTTCTTTTCCATCATATTTGTCTCCGTTTCCATTTCTCCTCTTATTCGCTCAAGTCTTGAGCATCAATGTTATATTCAATTTGGAGCCATTATATAGGCTTTGGCTGTCCTTCAGTTAAGCTTTGTTTCTCTTTTTACAATCTCCTCTGTGTGGTTCATTATTGGGTGGTCGCTAGACTACCGATATCCTCAGGTTTTCCGTCTGTTTGTATGTATGTAATGGACAGCTCTGGAGGCCAGAGGAGTCAACCGATTTTGATGAAACTTGACTGGTAGGTTCATACCAGGATCTAGTGGTATGCTTTTGAGCACCTTTGCTATGGACGCCACCGCTATGGATGCCGAGCAACGGGACTTTGAAATTTTTGAAAAAATCCGAAAAATATTTATATTTTTTTTTTTCGAAAATCAAAAATCGGCTTCCGCGCTTTTATGCGCACTATAATCAACCTCTTTGTCAAAAAATTTCAGCCCGATCCGTCAAAAACTGTATGACAAGTATGCAATTATGTGGCGACCACCCATGTCGCCTATTGGCTTGTTACCTTCGCAAACTTTGTTGCGAAGGTTATGTTTTGATCACTGTGTATTTATTTATTTATTTGTGAATATGTTTGTTTGTTTGTTTGTTATTCGCATAAGTCCAAAAGTATTGAACTGAATCGCAGCAAATTTGGTGGGATGATTGGTTATTATCCGAGGACCATTTGATTAGATTTTGGGAGCGATCGGGTCAAAGGTCAAGGTCATGAAAAGGTCAAAATCGTCTTTTTACCATAGCGCGGTCAATTTGTATCCAGTTTGCATGCAACTAATGCCAAAATGTTCAGAATTCAATGCCCCATCTTGTGATATGTGACATGACACAATGACGTAATAACCCTTATTAGCGGTTGGGAGTCAAAGGTCAGGGGGGGTCATAACATTGCAAAATGTGCGGTTTTAGTCATAACACGGTCAATTCTTATCCAATTTGCATGAAACCAACACCAAAATGTTGACTGTTCTGTTCCCCACACTCTAATACCAATTACAAAATTAAGAGTACAAAGGTCAAGGTCGAGGTCATGAAAAGATCAAAATCGTCATTTTGCCATAGTGTGGTCGATTTTTATCCAATTTGCATGCAACCAATGCCAAAATGTTGACTGTTCTGTTCCCCACACTCTAATACCAATTAGAAAATTAAGAGTACAAAGGTCAAGGTCGAGGTCATGAAAAGGTCAAAATCGTCATTTTGCCATAGTGCGGTCGATTTTTATCCAATTTGCATGCAACCAATGCCAAAATGTTGTGAATTCAATGCCCAATCTTGTGATATACGATATGACACAGGAAATTTAATGTTTTTAAGCCATCATAACACATATGAGATGGCAGATGTGGTATGGGATTAAATACCCTCACAATCAACGGTTTCTGGGGGGGGGGGGCAAAATGTAGCATTGGCGAAGGTATGTGCTCCACTGAGTGCCCGTTCTAGTTTCTTCTGAGACTGTCCTTTTCCCCGATGGAAATTGAAATGGTCAATTAGTTCAGACATAATTACGCTCATTATTCACATGATAAACTTGAGTTTCCACTTCAACTGCACTGGTTTGTTCTTATTCCAATGATGGAACTTCTTTCTTAGGGACTGTTTGTTTATTTTGGTGGAATTGTTTTAATAGAACCCCCCCCCCCCTCCATGTCCAATTCTCCGTACATGCCTGTTCGATTCTCTTTACTTACTCCTACTTCTCTCTAACTTTTATCTCTTTTCTCAACACTCCTCTCACAGTCCCCCAAACTTCCTTGTTTCTCCGATATTCTAATTTTATCAATTTATGCCCCCCCCTCCTTCCACACCCCACACTCTTCTCCCTTCCCACCACATGTACCGAAGAAATAGCTACTCCCACATTTCTCTCCAGTCATTTTCTCTGCAGGATTATGATGCCATTTCCATGTCAATAAAGGCCACTTCGATATGTGATCTTCTTTTCCACTATATATAGCCACACTTTGATTTCATTTTGTAGCCTGGTGTTGGCTCAGTGGTTTGAGTGGCGGCTTGGGATCCTAGGATCCTCGGGTCCTGAGTTCAAGCCCCGTCAGCTGCTGAATTAATACACCAGGGGGTTGACTCAGCCTGTCATCCTTCTGAGGTCAGCGAAATGAGTACCAGTTCCAGTGTGTGTACTGGTAGAGGGGCACTGCACCAGCGACACAGTCGTGCTTCAAGAAATGATAGCTGCCATATGACCACACACACATTTCATTTTCTTGGCTGGTTACCTCCGCCACTGAAGGTGGATGGAGGTTATGTTTTCACCCCTGTCTGTCTGTTGGGTTGCCGAAATAGGTGACCCTCATTGTCAGTAATTCTGTGTTTGTTTGGATGTTTGTTCGTTTGTCATCAGCATAATTGGTAATAAACGTGGGCGGATTTTGACCAAACTCGGGTGGTAGGTACATCTTATGACCTCGTGCTTTGGAAATTGTGATGGTTGCTAGGAACGCTTTGGTTCCCTCGCAACAACCGAAAAACCTTCAAAATCAGTACCGTTCACACGAAATCAATTCCGAAAGCCATTATCCCATGTTGGGTCATGAAATTTGGCACGAATGATATTCCAGTTTTTGTGATATATGGAATACTTTACCCACAGCACCCCCTACAATTAGGGTATGCGCGAAAATTGGCAAAAATTGAAGGCCCCCTAGTTATAGCGACCAGGTGAGTGCATCGATACAAATGAAACTTTGCAGGTTCATGGTACTCAATGAGTACTACAACTTTGCCTCAGGACATATTGACCGATTTCGCTTAGGTCAGAGGTCAAAGGTCAGTTAGTGCAAAAATCGATAACATGCGAGAGCTGGAGGTGCCTTCGCGCCAAATGCTACTCCTCCTAGGGTTATGGATGGATGGTTATGAAAATTCACACTAATCGTCTGGAATACATTGTGCACAAACGATCGAACCAGATTTTCGATTTAGATCTTTGTTCACCCACAGCACCCCCTCAAACTTTGGGGATTTCCGATTTCAAACCGCATTTTCGGTACTTTTCATTGAAATGGATACCGAGTAGTTATCAGTAGATGGAACTAGATGAGATTTGATATGCATAATCTTAAGGTGATTCCCTATCTGCTATATGACATCCATTTTGCTCTATATCTTATAGTTTCCATGCTCGGCGACCCATCGCCGCCTACCGGCTTGTTTGTTTGTTTGTTTGTGAACAAAATATCTCAAAACATTGTGGATGTATTCAAATGAAACTTGGTGGGGAGGTTGGTTATGCAACAAGTAAGAATTGATTTGATTTTGGTGAAGAATCCGAATCCGGATCCGGATCCAAGAATTTTAAAAGTGGTTTTTCACCATTGAGTGACAGGGCTAAAACGACATATAACAGGACATTTCAAAAAGTTATGGATGGATTTGGACGAAACTTGGTGGATGAGTTAGTTAGGCGACAAGACCAAGCCGATTAAATTTTAGTTCAGGTCGTAATCCAGATCCAGCCTATCAGTGTGATACAAAACATAAAAAAATGACTTGGGGGTTAATTAATTATTCAACAGTTATCTCTTCATGAATGTTAGCATAAGTGCTTGTAACACCAATTAACAATGATCAGGATTGGATGCCGAGGTAGACCCCTTTCATCCTCACTCACATGCCTGTCTCTTTTCTCTCTTTTCACTCTGTGTTTAACTCTCAAATCACCCACATTGTCCTTTCACACCATACAACTGCACGTTCAACATGGTGCATCCATATGAGCTAACTGTAAGCCCTCGAACACACTCTGTTGAGATGGCATGTCCACGTATGCTACCTCAGCGGGGCGAGAGTGCATGCACGACACTCGTGGGGTAAATGGGGGAGGGAGGAAAAAGAGTGCTCTGCTGGGGACCGTGGGCCTGGCTATAAAACACAGCGATGCTCGCACTCCAGAAAGACGTAGACAGATGCTACAGTAAGCGCACACATGAGAGTCCCAAGGAGATGCCATGGTGAAGACATGGAGGGAGATGCAGCAGATGTAGAGAGATGTCAGGCACACCAGGTAAGATATGCAGAACCGGTGGAGAGGGTCTGTAAAGGAAAAGGGGTCTGACAAACAAGCCTGCTGCAAAGTGCCATTGGCGTCTGCTCAGTCTGTGAGACCAGCAGACATCACTCCTCTCGATGTTCACCACATGGAAGATCACAACACAGCTGCACCACACGTCACACACCACTGTCAACTCATCTGTTCCTCCTGTGTCCCTGGTCAAGTCTGCCATGTAAGACTAGACTAAGAATAGCCATTAGGAACATTACCATCCAGGTAAAGCATGCCAATCAGATTTCTCTGTGACATTTTTACCCTCGCCGAAGGATTCGGAGAGGGTATTGCATTTGGGTCCGTTTGTTTGTTACTTGGCGAAATCTTTGATTTTGTCAAGTATGTTGGTCTGTTCCGTTTGTTTGTTGGTTTGTTTGTTTGTTTGTCCGGTCGTCTACAGCCCAAATGGCTGGACCAGTCGTTCTTAAATTTTTACACCTGATAGGCAATCCACCTGAGACGGTCCGCGTCCAAACCTTAATCGGACTAAACGTCACGACATGACGTCACACAACGTGAAAACACATTTTTGGACATAACTCAGTAACCGGAAGTCATAGCGACTTCCTGTTGATGCCAAAACAAACTTCAATGGAATATCTAAATGTTTTAAAATGCATGTTAGTACAAATTATGCACAGTTTTCGCAAGCATATGACGTCAACGTTTTTAGCTATTGGCGTGATTTAAAAAAAATTATATTCGTTCAACAGGTCACAATTCTTAACCGATTTGGATGAAATTTTAACAGCTGATAGAAATCCACAGTGCAAAAGGATATGTGACTTTTGATGATGTTCAAGATCAGGATCTGGATTTTGAATCACTTTATATTATCGCCCATTATAAACCAATGGGTAATTTTGTGAATTACACATGGCTATTCCTCAAAGAGTTTTGCACTTATTATATTGAAACTTATACTGTCTACTTATGCATGTAATATTAACATGTGTACAAAGTTTGATCGAAATTGACCCAAGGTCAAGATCAGGGTCACGCAAAACATGAAAAACACATATACAAAATACATGTTTTTGTTTTACAACATATTTCAAACCTGATAACGGGATCGTAAAGCTGGTTAAAAAGCAATGTTCCGAGGTATTTTCAAATATTTTCTACGACCAGAATGAAGGCAACAAGCACCGATGATAAGTTGTTCAATGTCACATGGTGGCTTTAAATGAGTTGTGAAAATTTTCAATCTGGTGCCGTTACCATGACAACGCGCGCCTGATAATTGTTATTTGTGACGTTGCGTCATTTTATTAATGTACGAACAAATAAACACCACACATTCCATGACATTACAGCTTGGACCACCACACGGAAAGGTCAATTAATTTGCCAAGTGTCGTGCAAAGCACCGATTTTTCATTTGTTTGTTTGTTCGCACAGAACTTTCGTGTTTTTCTCCACAACTGCTTGTCGGATTGAGACGAAATTTTCACCATTGGTGCGACTACTCATGTAGAATGTTATGAAGATAATTATGATGTCATAGGTACCGTGGTGTGGCAGCCATATTGAAAAAAGGGAAAAACTTTGGACCTCTATCTCTGAAACTGCACCAAGGAATAAATCAAAACTTGACACATAGCAAGTACTCATCATGGGGAAAAAGTGTAAATTCTTATGACATCAAAGTTGCCCTCAGTTTGACGTCATAATTGCATATGTAGAACGCCACATCCAATCAGTATGAAAATTATTGAGGGTCATCTTGGGAGATAAAATGGTCCACAGAGAAAAAAATAATTAATGATGTCATCGTTCACATGATTCGGCAGCCATATATACACTATATTTTTTTCTTCTAAAAACCTTCAAAAAGTTTTCTTCTCTGAAGTGGCTGAACAGATCGAGGTGAAACTTTTTAATCCTTTTAATCGTGGTGTTAGCTTAGCAGTTAGGGTGGTGACTTGGGATCCTCAGGTCCTGAGTTCAAGCCCTGTTCGCTGCTGAATTAATACCAGGGGGTTCACTCAGCCTGCCATCCTTACGAGGTCGGTGAAATGAGTACCAGTGAAGCAGCCAAAAAGGCTGCACATGAAGGGAAGGGGTAACAACGGATTGATTAAATCTGGTATTGGGCCCAATGGCCTCTTCCTGCACCTTAATTCCTTGTAAAACTTCACATGTATGACCACCTGTCCACGAGGAACAAAAGGTTCACACATATGATGTCATTAGTCACATGGTTTGGCAGCCATATTGGATTTACCCTAAAACCTATAAAAATATACCACTCAAAAGAAGTCCTGGCGAGGGTTTGCAATCTCCGATTGCTCTTTTTCTTGTTTTATTCATGTTCACTTCCTGTGCCCCCATCCTAATTGCTTATTACCTCTGCCATTGAAGGTAGACAGAGGTTATGTTTTCACCCCTTTGTTCACTTCCTGTGCCCCCATCCCCATTACTTATTACCTCTGCCACAAAAGGTGGACGGAGGTTATATTTCATCACTGTTTGCCTGTTTGTCTGTGAGTAGAATATCTCAAAAAGTTGTAGATGGATTTGGACGAAACTTGGTGGACAGGTTGGGTGTGTGACAAGGACGAATTGATTCGATTTTGGTCAAGATCCGGATCGAGATCTGGATATGAATTTTTTTAAATACGTTTATAAGTAATTCTTCATCCTTGAGAGATCAGGTCAAAAACTATATATAGCATAATATTTAAAAAAGTTATGGACGGTTTGTGACAAAACTTGGTGGATGAGTTGGGTTGGTGACAGTAACAAAGCAATTGGATTTTGGTTCAGGTCCGGATCCAGATCCGGCCTCTCAGTGGGATACAAAACGTGCACTGTTCAGCCTGGTGGAGAAACGTGCTCTGCCGAGTGCCGTTCCAGTTTTTTTAAAGTGTAATTCTGTGCATTTCGAGCCGTGTGATCGTCTTCCAGCAAAATCAAATTGCCCATAAAACTATACGCCCATGCTGAAACTGTTGTGCAGTTAAATTAATACATCCTAACCACACCACACTGTTGACTCCCCGTGTGTACGGAACACCTCCGCTCGGCGTCTTGGAAATTCATCTCAGGTGGTCCCTCGTTCTTTCCCATTAGGGAGTCCGTTGTAATCTTCTCCGGATTCTTCAATTTATTTGTGCTTTGATGTTCTTATTCAGGATTTGCATGAACGTTAGTTGTCACTTTGCGAGCTTTTTGTTCTCACTGGTACAGATATTTGTACATTATATTGACAGGATCTTCAGGATTGTGAAAAACTATTGAACTAACCTGTCTTATTCATGAAATTTTGAGAAATGGTAGCAGTGAAGCAATAATGCAAAAGGGCAGCAATAGTCACGAATGATATATCGTCAAAGAAGAAAAATTTAAATCTCTACATTTAAAGGTGTATCACTGATTGACAAATGACTGCGTTCGATACTTTTTGATAGTGAATCACATTTTGACGTCAGTGCGAGCATAGCCACATGATGATAAGTGTGCAAGTAGAAATGCCTGCATGCAGACATCAATGAATCTTTTTGAGAAGGAAAATAGGAATAATTTTTTTTCTCTATTTTAAATTCTTATGGTGTAAAGCAACTTATCGTTGAACATGTGTGCATAATACTACTACTACTACTACTACTACTACTACTACTACTACTACTACTACTACTACTACTACTACTACTACTACTACTCCTACAAATAATTTTAAAACAAGCAATTTTGTGCCCCCATAGTGAGGAACGAAGTACCATGTCAGCTTTGGAAACTGCCATCATTCCAAAATAAAGATAATAATCAAACGAGAGGAAGGCAACTTACAAAAAAAAAAAATAAGAAGTAGCACTGAGCAGTAAAATACAGCACAGGAGAGAAAAGGAAAGGAAAGAGAAGGAAACAGTTGTGAGAAACTCAGCAGGTGTAATGGAAAAAATCCACAAGTCTGTGATCCACAAGACCACTTATCCTCACTTACAGGGTTGCTGGGCGTGCGGACGGCTGTTCGTGTGGAAGGTGAGCGAAGGGTGAGTTTGAGATTACATCGTAGATCTATCAACCGTTCCTCATCTGACCTCACAGCAGGCTTTGATCTCCATCGTCCCAACAGGGTGAGACACATCGCCTTGCCTCAACAGGAAATCCTGACACATTCGAAACCGACTCGAAGTCCATAATGCTGCTGCTAATTTTTTTTTTACCACCCTCTCACCTTTTTTTCTTTTGATTATGTTTCAGTTAAGCTTTATTTATCGACAGGTTCTCGAGTCCATTAGCTCTTCTCCATCTTGCCTCTCGGCAGGATCCTCTTCTCCATTGTTCACGGATCTGGATTTGCTCTTATTCTATGGAGGAAACGGTTTTATTGTCATAATCTGTTACTTCTTGGGATTAACGCTAAAAGTGTCCTAACAGGATGGTACAGAGGTAACGTACTTGCCTTTAACCTGTCTAGACTGGGCTCTATTCTCGACCAAACTAGAAATGATCCGATGGGTGCTTCACAGGCAGGGGAATTGCATCACAAAGTGTGCCAGCCATCCCTCAGGTGGATGTTTAGCTGGGTGACCCATCTGTCAGCATTAGCTGGTGGATGTTAAAGATCCCTCAGTGTCTTTCGACGAAAAGTGGGTGAATTATTTCCAGCACTCTCAATAAATCCCGAATGACCTTGCCTTAACCTACAGGGGCAGTGCATGAGCAGCACAAAAATTCTCCCTAGTAATGATGCTATGAGCAACCACGTTCAAGCATCAAATAAAAAGATACTTAAAATGCAGACAATTATTGATTTCAAATATTTACACACATGAAGACATTATATGATAGCTAATCCTGAATATCATCTTTCTTTTTTGCTTTTAAACAAGCCAAAGTTTCAAGGATATCTCACTACATTCTACATCACCTTATTCTCTTCCAAATACCGACTCCTCCCCAGCTTCCCGCTGCCATATCCTCAAGTAGTGGCCTGAACTCAGCCATTTGCCGGAGGAGCAGTCCTTCTGCTCGTGCTGATGATGGAGATGCTTTGTCTCGCTCTTCATCACACATCCTCAAGCGGTAACTCAATTTTAGCATTTTTTCCTCCGCCACTGAAGGTGGAAGGAGGTTATGTTTTCACACCTTTGTCTCTCTGTCTGTGAGCAGGATAAAAAGTGATAGATGGATTTGGATGAAATTTGGTGGACAGGTTGAGTGTGTGATGAGGATAAATTGATGAGATTTTGGTGAAGATCCAGATCTGGATGCAATCATTTTTTAGATGATTCTTCACCATTGAGAGATAGGGCCAAAGTGATATACAGTACAGCACGTAATCTCAAAAAGTTGTGGATGGATTATGACAAAACGTGGTGGGTGAGTTGGATAGATGACAAGAACAAGCCGATTAGATTTTGGTTTGTGACAAGGATGAATGGTCTCGATGAAGATCCGGCCTATCACTGAGATACAAAACTGCCAGAAGTATTCGCTCTACTCCACTGAGTGCCATTTTTGTTACTTCCTGTTATTCTGCTTTCCACTTCTTTCTTCCTCCATTTCCATGGTTTTAGTTCTCAGGCACTGTTCTGTGTTAACCCATGTCGATAACGTACCCCACCCACTCCATTGGCTGCCATCTTAACAAGGAATAACAAGAAACTCTGATGCAGGAAGAGGCCATTCGGCCCATCATGCCTGCAGTACACCAACGCCAGACCAAACACAGGCATCTCATGCCAAAGACAATTTCAGTGGGGGAGGGGAAGGTGCCAATATGCAAACAAAATATATCTCAACTAAAAATATTTATGTTATTATTACGACGGTAAGTCGAAAAGTATCCACAATGTTTAATTTGTATTTCACACTTACATGTTACAACATTGGAAAAGGTCTCATTTTTAGCTCAACTGGAACGAAGTTCTGGGGAGCTGATGGGATGGTGCATCACCCATCCGTCTGTCCGTCTGTCCATACATAAACACTTGCAACTTCTTCTCTGAAACGACACACATGATTTTGATGAAACTTGACCACAACCTTCATCACCCAGTATGTACCCAAGTTTGTTCACGGCATTAAAAAAAAAATTCGGGCCCAAAGGGGGTTCACTGGGGATTGCCTCCCAAAACAGTATTTGCTTACTTTTCAGAAGCTACACAAGCAATTTCGATGAAACTTGACCACAACCTTCATCACCCATGATGGACTAAACTTTGTTCACAACATTAAAAGATCGGGGTCTAAGGGGTTCCTGGGGGGGGGTTGCCCCCCCCAAAACTTGTATTTGCTTTCATCTCCGAAACTACACACACTTTCGATGAAACTTGGCCATAACCTTCATCACCCATGATTTACCAAAGTTTGTTCACACCATTAGAACAAATCGAGGTTGAAGGGGATTTATGGGGGTGGGGGTTGCCCCCCAAAATATGTACATATTTGCTTTCTTCTCCAAAATTACACACACAATTTCGATGAAACAACCACAACCGTAATCACCTGTGATGTACTAAAGTTTGCTCATGACATATAAAAACAAATCAGGCTCGAAGGGGGTGTATGGGCTTTACCAACCCCCCTCCCCCCAAAAAAAAATGTAGTTGCCCTCTCCGAAACTACACACGCAATTTAAATGAAACCTAATCACAAGCGTCATCACCCATGATGTACCAATGCTTGTTCACAGCATTAAAAAAAAATCGGGATCTAATGGGGTGTACGGGGGGGGGGGGGTGGTTGCCCCCCAAAAAAGGCATTGCTTTCTTCTCAGAACTACACACACAATTCCAATGAAACTTGATGACAACCTTCATTACCCGTGATGTACCAAAGTTTGTTCATGTCATGAAAAAAATCCCGATCGAAGTGGGTGAACGGGGGGGGGGGGGGGAGGAGAGGTTGCCCTCCAAAATTTGCATTTTCTTTCTTTTCAGAAACTACACACACAATTCTGATGAAATTTGACCATCCCCTTCATCACCCTTGATGTACTAAAGTTTGTTCATAGCATTAACAAATTAAGATCTCAGGGGTTCTACGGGGGGCTGCTCCCAAAAATATGTTTGCTTTCTTCTCCGAAACCACACATACAACCTTTATCACCCGTGATGTACCAGAGTTTGTTCACGGCATTAAAAAAAACATCCATAGGTATTTATGTTTTTTCTCCGTTACCTATTTTGTGTCATCCATGCCCACCAGTGGTTCCCGGGTTATCTTATCCAGCCACTACCAGGTGAGCATCCAGTGGTATTGCCCCTATGTTTAATGTTAATATCTTTATCCTTTGATGCAGATCCCAGGATGTTGAAAGGTATTGTGGTGTGAGGGGGGCTGAAAGTCTCATAATTACAGAGAAAATGCATGGTTGGCATTGTTGGTACATACCTGATAATTTGATGTCTTTGGCTATGACTCAAAGAGAAATATGCATTGAAATACTATTTAAAATGAATGTGATTAAGGTGTTAAAATGTTATTGTTTTCCCTAAAATATGAGAGTCTGGACCCCTGAATACTCCCCCACTCATCCCCCTCTTCCCGCACCAACCTGGAACCTCCTTTAACCCCATCTCACTCTTCTTGCTTTTTTCATTCAGAGCTACCACTGAAAGTGCCCAGCGCCATAGCTGGGGCATGGAGTTGGCCTTGCTTGGCACGGGGCGTGACACTAGCACACCCGAGCACCCCCCGCCACTCTCTCGAGTGCTCAGCTTGAGTCTTGAAGCAGCACATAAGCACGAGGTCACAAAAGCCCACAGTCCAGCTCATCCTTTCGGAGATTGAAATGTCCTTGTGGTAATCCAAGGCGTGAGCAGGAATATAGGAGGGAGACGCTATTCTCACGGGATGGGCTTGTGCCTTCATGTCCATACTCTTGTATTGGCATATCTTTAACACACAACCACCCTCATCATCACATTTATTACAGTCTCATTATACATTAAAATATGCATTTAGATCTGTTATATATATATGATATATATATATATATATGATATATATATATATATATATATATATATATATATATATATATATATATATATACATACATACATAAGAATAAAAGTGGAACGTTTCATACATATGTGAATTCGCCCTCACAGATATGTCATTTACAGGTGAGCTTTTTCATTTGAAAATAAATTACCTGTATTTATAAACAGTATGATACTGCTTCACAATTATAAATTACAATTAATAATGATCATACAATTTGTAAATATCAATTATAATTCACAATGCCCCGAACCTGCGAGCTGTTCCGAAAGTTATACAGGCAATTGTTGATTTTGCCACGGGGGTGCTGCGCCATTCCCGACGAGTGAAACTCGAACCTTGAATGCCTCAGAGGTACAACCTGAGTGTTTTGACATCTTCACATTGACTTCACAGTACAATCCCAACATATTAGTCGCTTAGCTTAAACATAATATTCACTTGTGTAAATGTCACAATTATAATAGTGTACTGACATTTATCTCATTGTTAACAACAAGCTTTTGAATTGAAAGATACTTTTGGAACCATCCGCTGATGTTGTTTTAAGTGCCCCATGAAGGCACAACCTGCAGGTAGTATTCTGTTCTCTCTCTCTTTGTTTTTTCAGTGTAAACACTGCCTGCGTCTTACTTCCTCCCATTTCCTACCCCTCACCTCGAGAAATGACTGTTCCTATTTGGAAAAGCCAGCAGGTTAACAGCACCTGATGTTTTGGACTCTCAATCTCTTGCCATCTGCTCTGACTCACCTTTGTCCCGTCCCACTTGTTCTTTCCAGCAGCCGTCTTTCCATGCTTATACCATTACCTACACATTTCCTGAGTGCTCGCTTTCCCCAATCTCTTCCATAAGCTATCTGCTCTCCCATCCTCCTCTCTTTGCTTTCCATGCATAGTGGAAATACTGCATTCGTATGCAATGGGGACGCAGCTTTCATCAAAAGGTCACCATAACAGGCAGAATTGAGGTCAGTTATCACCTGGGATTTAAGGCACCGAGTGAACTCACCGATTTAAAGCGGTTGTGACATTTTTGTCACAATCGCCTGATCGGATGAGTTTGCACAAAAATCTGAAAATGTTTTTTATTTAATATATACATTTAACTTTCCAATGTTTCCTCCATAGTTCCTGTCTTAATCTGCTATTGTCTCCTGTTGGACGTTCTTGGAATCTCAGGGGTGTCACAAAAGTTGTTACAGACTGGGACAGGTCTGAACGAGGCATTTTGGTCATAACTAATTATAATCATTCGTACAAATTGGCCATTTTGCCGGCCTAAAGTCTCAGTATTGTGAAAGATATCTTCGAGTCGTTTAACATCCACTTTGTAGAAAATGGAACTTGCTTAACATACACACCAGACAATACTTTCCATGGTGCAGAACCCCTGCTGGCACTGCACCGCATGTTCGATATGCTGACCAATTGATTGTATCTCTACATTCGGCACACATTGACATGAAAACAAAAGTGCAGCAAACCGCATCAAAATGACTGTGATTTGATGGATCTTTCAATTATTATATTGTACAGATCATAGGATAAAGGGTATACATGTATATTGTTGAGTTTAGTTGGCTTGTTTAAGCACCTTATTTTTGTTCAATTGTGGCACGTACAGAGTTGTAAAGTTATGAGTATTTGTTAAGTTTCTTAATTATAACTGTTGATGAGACATGAAGATGACCATTTCAGACTGTGGCTCGACGATGACTTTAAAAAGGGTTCATTCCATCATAAACCCAGGAATGAGAGTGAAAGCGGTAAATTGGAAAAGCCATGTTGGTCAAAACCGTGCATCTCACTGTTCTCTTGAACGATGTCAAAAATATCAGTGATTATTTATTTTTATTTAGTTCACCAAAAAGCATTCCCAAAATAATTTTTAAGACATATTTTCCTTGGTGCATACTTTCATAATAAGCATACTTTTTTGATCAAAGATGGCCACGTCGACAATAAACATACTTTTGTTTTTTGAGAATTTTTGTACAATATGGCCTTGAATTATTAAGTCGTATCAAATGCCCAACACCATTCCAACCACAGCTGTATTTCAATTTCACCAGTTTCTTATATCCCGAGGGTTGTTGCTGCAGATCTTTAATCACATGCAGAGTGAAAAACCATTAAAATGCACAACAGTTACTGATGGAATGTGAAATTATATAGTTAACCAGCTGCATTGCGATTGGTGAGAGTGTGTGTGTGGCAATCGGCGATTCATCACGACTCAACAAAGTGAACCTGTTTTGTGTGACCATTGCGCAACTCTCCTGGAGAAATTGATTGATGCCGTTTGTTGGAATTTTCAATTGTTCGGTCCAAGTTGTGTGAAGCTTTTTGTACACACATGGAATGGAATAAAGAGATGGAATGAAAAAAAACATCACAATACATTTCTTTGATGTCTTCTGTCAGTTTCAGGCGGTGTAAATCAAACTATTTGGTGGGCCGTATGATTCTTGTCCAAGAACGATATACCCAAAGCGGAACCACAATGTACCTTCCGGCAAAAGATAACTTTTGGCAGAGCACCAGATATGAGTCAATACTTAGTATTTTCCTGATCTGAAATGTAATGACTTTTCCTGTTTTCCTGACGAACTCCACATGAAAGATCATCGATGCAATCGCTTAAATGACATTCATAGTTCTGTAACATTGTATTTCATCCACACAGTATTCCAAAAGAGTCCTTTTATAACTGTTCTTTTTTTCAGAAACTCCAGGTTTTGCGTTGCCTCATTAGGATCTCTTGCATTGCATGGGCTCGGTAATTCTTCAGGTAAGCAAAATTACTTTTTAAAATATTCAATAAACACATGCTCCTGGAACTATATTGTTACCTCTGCTACCGAAGGTGGATGGAGGTTATGTTTTCACCCCTGTCTGTCTGTTTGTTTGTCTGTGAGCAAGATAACTCAAAAAGTTCTGGGCATATTTGGACGAAACCTGGTGAATGGGTTGGGTGTTTGACAAGAATGAATTGGTTCGAGTTTGGTGAAGATCTGAATCTGGATCTGGATGCGAGAACTTTTTAAATATTCAAGTGATTCTTCACCATTGACAGATGGGACCAAACATGATATATAACACGATATTTCAAAACGTTGTGGACGAGTTATGCCAAAAGTAGGTTGATGAGTTGGTTAGGTGATAAGACCAAGCCAATTAGATGTTGGTTCAGGTCTGGATACTGATCCATCCTATCAGTGGGATACAAAAAGTAAACTGCTCAGCTTGGTGGAGGTATGCTCTAGTTACCCATTGTAGTTCCAAATTGTATATAATACAATGGATTCTGACTACATCTGGGAATGCAGATTGAGTCTGGTCTGCACTCGTAAAAGTATGTTGCAAGCAGTCTCTCCATGTACGTGTCAGCATTTATGATAATTATATATTGAAACTAGAAGTGCACTAGGTAGAGCGCATACCTCCGCCACGTAATGCCTGATCCACGAGGACATATCAGGCCCAATACAATTTTGAAATATTATGCTATATATCGTTTTTGGCCCTCTCTCAATGGTGAAGATTCACTTTAAAAAAATAAATAATTCTCGTATACAGATCCGGTTCTTATCTTCACCAAAATTTGTCCTTGCCCCACACTCAACGTGTCCACCAAGTTTCATCTGAATCCATCCACAACTTTTTGAGATATCGTGTTATATATCGTTTTTGGCCCAATCTATCAATGGTGAAGAATCACTGAAAAATTCTAGTAGCACACCGAACCTGTCCACAAAATTTAATCCAGATCCGTCTACAACTTTTTGAGATATCCTGCACACAAACAAACAAAGAAACAGACAGAAAGGGGTGAAGACATAATGTCCTTTACTTTCAGTGGCAGAGGTAAGTTGTGGGGGGTTGTGGGGGTTGTGGAGTTGTGGAGGGGGGTTGGAGTTGTGTTGTGGGGGTTGTTTACCATTGAGATTCTGTGTGTACGTCGAGGCCATAACATTTTTACCAATTGCACTTTCCTCACTAAATCTTCAACAAACCTTTAGCATGAGTATGTGAGAATACAAATTAATGAAATGTCCCATCTTTTTTTATCCCCCGTTGGACTTAGTCCTAAACGGGGGCTTATGGATTGGGTCTCGTCTGTCCATGTGTCCGTCCGCAGCCATATCTCGGACATATATGGACTGATTTTGATAAATCTTGGCACAAAGACAATACATGATGGTGTACATAAGCACATAATTTTGTTTCGCGATTTGATCAAAGATGGCCACCTGACAGCGATTTTAGTTGTAAAAACCCGATGTTGAACATGTCCTCAACCATTTATTGTACATGCATTTACCAATCTTCTTCAAACTTGGTAAACAGATAATGAATTATGGATGACATATCCACATCATTTTTTTTTTTGAGATCAGATCCAAGATGGCCAGCTGGTGGCCATTTTGTTACATAAACGTGTCCCAAACCATTTCTCGGACATGCATAATCCGATTTTATTCAAACTTCGCACTAGCATAGTACATGATGGCATACACGTGCACCTCACTTTGTTTTGCGATCTGATCAAATATGGCTGACCGGTAGACTGGTGGCCATTTTAGTTGTAAAAAAATAAAATAAAACTGGTATTGAACACGTCCTCAACCATTTCTCGGATATGCATTTGCCGATGTTCTATTTTTTTTCAGACCTATAGCATGAAGATTTTTATGAAAATAAAAAAATATAATTAGATCCTCGTGGAGGATCTCTAAGTCTGAAGGCCCTGTCACACCTTGACGTTTTAGCCAGCATATGCCGACGTATGAAAAATTTGGCGAATACGCTGGCACACGTCGAATACGTTATGGGTAAGTTTTGTATACGTTAAGAGCACGCTGAAGCACGCTGGCATACGTCGTAGTACGCCGAGCTCGTCGACAAATTTTAAGCATGCTCAAAATTTTTCCATGTATGCCAGCGTATGACTCACACGTTCCGCATACGCTGGCTATAAGTTGGAGGCACGTTATATGCGATCCTTGACACACGTTACTTGTAAGTTACTCATAAGTCGAAACGCGTCGAGGTAATGTTTAGCGTACCCGAAACTTATTTCTAACCAATGAGTAACGTGCTTTGAACCTATGAGTAACGTATCCCCAACGCATATTGACGTATGTAGACGTATTTGACATCTTCCGGATGACCACAGAACTTACTGAACGTGTTTCTAACTTACAGCTACCGTATAATGGTGTATTGGCAGCATTTAGGGGAATTGGTATATAAAAATAGGCTTCATAGGAGGAACCCATCAGTGTTCCAGACTCCATGGTTTTTTTTTTTCTCTTCGGCATGACGGTGATTTTGACACTTCGATTTCTAGTGCGGTTATGATTTAAATCGTTGAGCGGCAGCCTATTAATAGGCTACGCCACGTGATCGTCGGCGATACGCTGCCACGCGCTATGCATAAGTTAGACTATCATTGGGCATAGGTTGTGAACGCCGCCAACACGCTTAGCATTCGTTGGTATAAGTTATCTATGTTATCGAAACGTTCTGTGTACGTTACTAATACGTTATGCATACGTCCAACTCGTTATGAATACACCCAAAACTGAAAAAAAACATCAATAGTTCAGCGTACGCCAGCGTTTCACATACATTTTGATATGTTGCCATACGCTGGCTAAAACGTCAAGGTGTGACAGGGCCTTTACTCACGTTGTTGTTCTTCATCTTCTTCTTGTGGATTTTTTTGTTTCACAGCCTACAGTTTTCATCGAAACTTCCTGAAACTTGGCATATATATGTATAAATACCCTGCGCAGACAGTAACCATCTCCGATTTTGAAAATTCCTTGAAAAAAAAAAGTTATGACGTCAAAATATCTCCGCTAATGGAAATCGCCTAAAAATTTATCTCCGAAACTAGGCAAGCTTTTTGAATTCTGTTTGCGGAAATCGAACAGGGCATTAGCAGAGATGAATTACCACACACATGATACATCACTATGACGTCATATCAATTTTTATGACGTCATTCCTATTTTTTGACATTTTTTGTTTCACAACCCAGAGTTTTCAACGGATCTTCGTGAAACTTGCCATGTATATGCAGAAAGTCCACACGCAGGCAGTAACCATCTCCAATTTTGGAAATTCTTCCTAGAAAAAAAAGTTGACGTCATAATATTGCCGCTAATGGAAATCGCCTACACCATTATCTCCAAAACTAGGCAAGCTGTTTGAATTTTGTTTGCGGGAATCAAGCCGGGCATTAGCACAGATAGTTTATCGCAAAGCTGATACATCACAATGACGTCATATTCGTTTTTATGACGTCATCATTTAGAGGACGAGGATCTTACCACATTTGAGCTTGTTTTGATTCCTCTTTTCAATTTCACCCCAACCACCTTTAAGTATAGTTTATAAAAACTGATCAGACAGCATTTTCAACTGAATGATAATTTTCTGTTTTCTTCTTTCATACATAAATAAATATTATTAAATGTTATACTGTTTGTGTAATTCAGTACATCTTCCCAAAAATATAGGAACATTAAATCCCTTCTGTGCAAAATTTGCATTCCCAATCAAAAATGTTATACATGTCATGTGACCAACTGTCTTGCACAATATAACTATGTGACCCACATCATTAATGTTCATTGAATAACCCAATCATATGCAATCTTCCAAGTCACATGACCACTGAAGTCAGTTGCGCATCCACATAAATCTTGGAAATACATGGGCAAGCCCTTTAACTCCGTACAGCAAAATTACTAAAACCATGGGGGCCAGGACATTTTATGGCCTTTTCTCCTTGTTAAACTGTCGTTTTTGTCAAGTTTAGTTCGAGCACAAAGCAGACGTGGATGGGCTTTGTATTTTGAGACGCTTTCTTCTTCTTATTTTTTTTATAATAAATACATTTATGATAATGGTGAGCGCACCTGGTTTCAATAAATACTGAAAATGTTGAAATGTCATGAAGCCTGCATGAGACATTTCTATGAAGGGTATTGTCGAGATTAAATGAGAACTGGATAGAGTCCTACAGTCTGACCACTACCCATTCACTCACTGAATCTGATACATTCATTAAGGCTAAAATCAGCCATAAGGGAGTTTTTATTGTCAGGCGAGATGATAAGATAATTGGAGGTCAAGCCCCATAAATCTCGCGTAGTTACTCTGTCTCTCTAGAATGTAATGCCTCGCAAATCCTAAGGTTGCATTATTTAATCGTCCTTTGGCACAATCTTAGTTGCTTTAGTTGCTGGCTGTGGCCATCAACCTTTGTTTGTAACATCTCCCTGCTGATCTCCAAATGGACGATACACGCCATTTTTCAAACCTTTCGTCCCTATCAATGTGAATAAAATAGTGTGATGAATAAATTGGACCAATCCAGTAAATCAAGAATACCCCTCGAAAGATTGTGCTGTTAACAATGCCGTCATCATCTGCCACCATTAACAGAGATGAACAGCTCAGGCTCCATGGAAGATTGAAACAAAAGGAAACTTTATACAATGCAGAATTTGACTTAAGTGGGGCATCTTGTTCCACTTTGTTCTCTGAGATCTGATTTTCAAATCGTTTCTGCATCAGCACCTCGTAACTGAAAGATCGCACCTTTATTTGGAGAAAATTTAACTTTAGTAAGATTTCCAGCAATCTGTGTAGAGGCAGCCATGTTGTGTCCAAGATTGGCTGTGAAACATATGACATCACTTTCGGTTCGGGAATTTGTTGTTTTTTTTTCACAATTTGGTCCATTCTGCCGCTGCCGCTTCAGCCTCATTAGAACGAAGATTTCCAAACCGGATTAGTCGTGTATTTCTGTGATATCGTTGCCCCTGAATTGGTGTTTGTGTTTCCATCCTCTTTTCCATGTTAAATGATATCTTATTGTGCTGTATTTGTCAAATTTGTTTTCGTGTTGTTCAAGGCCTACTTTAGCCACACCACGGACAGCAACTTTGAAAATTCTGTGTCCCTTTTGTTTCCATGTTCTTCGTTTTGCTTCTTTCTTTCCAAATGTTTTACGTCTACCTCCTCAACATTATCCTATTTCCCCTCCTCGTTTCAAAAATAGTAATAAAAAATAGGGGCAACATCCCTTAATGGGAGGTGTGGATGACCCATGGAATATGTAATGGAGAAGAAAGTAAATACTGCATTTTAGGGGGAAAAACCTTGATTTTTAATGCCTTGACCAAACTTTAATGCATCATATGTGACGAAGGTTGTGATCAACTTTCATTGAAATCATGTGTGTAGTTTCAGAGAAGAAAGCACATGCCGATTTTGTGGGGTCAAGACCCTGTTAAACTCCCGTAGACCTTGATTTTATCTTCTTTTACTGCCGTGAACAAACTTTAGTCCATCATGGGTGATGAAGGTTGTGGTCAAGTTTAATCGAAATTTTGTGTGTAGTTTCATAGGAGAAGATCCGTTTGTTTGCATACAGCCTGACTAACTGACTCACTGCCTGACTGACAGACACCACGCAATGCTAATACCTCCGCTGAACATTTTTTTGTTCCAGGTGAGCTAAAAACCAACACTTTTCCACTCCATAACAATGTCATTCTACTTGACTTTCCTTCTGTATTATGCTTTTTTAAGCTTACTTCGAACGTAGTTCTGGGGAGTTTATGGGATGGCGCATCATCCGGCTGTCAGTCAGTCCGTCGGTCTGTCCGACCATAAACACTTGCAACTTCTTCTCTGAAACTACACATACAATTTCGATGAAACTTCACCACAACCTTCATCACCCAGTATGTACCAAAGTTTGTTCATGCCATTCAAAAAATGACAGCCTAATGGTGTATATGGGGGGTGGGGGGAGTTGCCCCCCAAAATATGTATTTGCTTTCTTCTCCGAAACTACACAGACAATTTCGATGAAACTTGACCACAACCTTCGTCACCCATGATGTACCAAAGTTTGTTCACGACATTATAAAAAGAATCGAGGACTAAGGGGGTATATCGTGTATGGCAGGGTGGGCCAAGCAGAGTTGCAGACTTGAAGGCCAAGATCGATGCAGTCTTTGACAAACAATGGGTGTGGGGAAGAATGAGGGGCACGAGAGGATACATGGGGTGGACAAGAGGGATACAGAAGAAAACTCTCAGGCGTGAAACCTGGAAATTTGGAAGGAGGAGGGATTGAGGTGGGGTTTGGGGTGGGGTTAATGAAGGAAGAAAAGATCATGGTTTTGGTTTGGGGACAATTTGAGGTGGTGGTAAACGGCAGTCTTGAAGACCTGGAGTGAAGAATGAGATTGGAGAGGGTGTGGAAGTTGGTTCCACATGTGAGAAAAAAAGAGGAACAAATGAGTGGAAGTGAGCAGTGATCCTGGATTTAGGTAGTTTCACTAAAAGGGGGTTGATGGCAGGGTGCCCTGCAGAAGCCTGGAGGTAGGGGGAGGTGGAAAAAGCATGGAAAGAGCAGAGGGTGCAAAACCAGAAAGGAGGTGGTCGAAGACAGAGAGAGCACCGACCTATCTGTGATGGTGTAGTGCTGGACCCAGAGACTCAGCTTCATCAAGGGGGATTCCAATAATCGTGAAGGCCTTGGTTTCCACAACATCAAGCTGAGCAATATGCGAGGCAGGGTAACAAGCCCAGAGGAGAGAGTAGTACTACATCAAGCTGCATATGAAGGCCTTGTCGATGGATAGGATTTCAGGTGTGCCAAGGAAGGGACTTTGTACGACGGAGGTGGCCCAGTCGGCGGTTATCTTTGGAACCCAACTTTAAAATATGGTTTGCCAGAGAAAGATGTTGACTTTTATTGAACTTCCTCAAGAGGATTGTTAAGATGGGGGGGGGGGTGGGGAGTATGGGGGAAGGTGTGGCTGTGTTTGACAGATGGTCCTTTCGGAGAGAGATGGTGAGAGCATGAGATTTGTCTGGATTGATAGACATATTCCAAGTGTTTGACAACCTTGTGATTTTGTTGAGGTCCGAAGAGAGGGAAGAGGTTGCAGCCTGCCTGTTTGAAGGATGAGGGATGTCACGGCAGAGGATGGAGTTGTCAGCGAATAGAAAAGAGAATTTTTCAGAGTCAGAGAGATCATTTATTAAGATCAGGAATAGGACTGGGCCCAGAACACTGCCTTGGGGAACTTCGGCCTTCATAAGGAGAGGAGATGAAAGGATTTCCATTGAGAGCCAGACATTGGCTGCGAGAGTACATTAAGTCAGTGAGGCAAATGTGGAGTTCGCCTTGGAGGCCATAGGCTGAGAGTCTGGAGAATATGGCGAGACGCCAAACTCTATCAAAATTACGAGATATGTCAAGAAAGATGGCCCTGATCTCATGTCTGACATTGAGGGCTTCCATCCATTGTTTGGTGAATAGAAGCAGCATGTCCAACATGGAGTGACCTGGTCTGAATCCAAATTGGTGATCTGAGATGAGGTTGTTGGAGAAAATGAAGGATTTCATATCAACTGTGATGATGGATTCCATAACCTTGCTGATGATTGGAAGTAAGCTGATAGGTCTGTTGTTGAGGAAGTTCAGTCACTCAAACTTGTGGGTCTCACTGTCAGCCATGATCTTTCTTGGGCAAACCAAATTTCAAAGTTGGCTTCCAAAGTCAGTTGCTTACTGGGCATCTTGCATCGTATAAAGTCCTTTTCTTGGCACACCTGAACTCCCATCCACTTACAAGGCCTTCATCCACAGCAAGATAGAATATGAGTCCCCACTCTGGGCTGACACCCCTGTGTAACAGCTTCCTCGGCTTGATGCTGTGGGGGACCAATGTCTTCAAGCTTATTGGAATCTCTAGCGATGAAGCTGAGTCTATGGACCTATCACTTTCCCATTGCAAACAGATCGGTGGTCTATCTGTCTTCTACCACCTCCTTTCTGGTCTGGAGTTGAGGGTGGGGGCGGGGGGCGGGGAGTGAGAATGCAATGAAAGAGCACCCTGCTCTTTCCTTGTTTTGTCTCCCCCACCTCCAGGTTTATGTAGGGCGCACACAGTCCGCCATTAACTCCCTTCTGGTGAAACTCCCAAAATCCAGAATCATGCTGACCTCCACTCACTTTTTCCTCTTTCTTTTTTGATGGAACCAACTTCCATGATCCACCTGTGGAACCAACTTCCATGATCTCTTCAATCTCATTCTTCCCTCTTAAGTCATAAAGACAGCTGATCACCATCATCTCCGATCATACCCAATCCAAAACCATGATCTTCTCTGCACCTGTCAACCTCCATCCAACCCCAATCCCATGTCCTTCCAAATTTCTAGTTTTTCCTTCTTGAGAGTTTGCTTCTGTGTCAATCTTGTCCACCCCATGTATCCTCCCCGCACCCATTGTTTGCCCACGCCTCCTTCTATTTTGTCCGTCAACCCCGCTGTTGGTGTTTCCCCTCTTTCTGCTGTTTCTTTCGTTCTGCTGCGTCATGATCTGTTCCACTGTTCTTGTTCTTCCACGAGCCTTGGGCCTTGACCTCGTATTCAATAAACCCCATATTTTTGCAAACCACACTCATGTACAATTCTATGCAGTATGTCTTGTCATTGTGAATTAGAATCTCAACTGGTGCTTCCTCACAATTCAATCTGATAAGGTTGGGCCAATCACCACAATATTTTACCGTTCAGAGGATGCACGGCCTGAAACCTTTTGTACGTAGGTCAAGGCTCATGAAAAAGATAAATGACAGATGATGAGTTACATTGGCAGTTTATCGAGATATCTCAGTTTCTGCACTCTTCAGGTCATCAAAGTTATTTTGTCTTCAAAGTATAGATTAATTGAAAAGCGAGGTGACAGAGCTAGTCGGCAATGTGGCAGTCTATTACACTACCCTTATACACTGTAATAAGATGATGTTGAGTCACACTTTAGGATATGGAGGCTTGACTGATCACCAGAGAATGCAGGGATAATCGGCATCGTACATAGCCATTATCGGCGGCCTCTTCACCCTGATACTGCCTGCACCAAGCTCCTTCTATTTCACATGGTACCCCAACTTCCCAGGGGTTGTACTTGACAGCTCTTATTACATACACCTACACCCTATAGAACTTGTCCAAGTACTGCAAAACTGGAGATTCTTGGAAATATTATGAAGGCTATGTGTGTTCTACAGTGTTCAAGTATATAATTCAATTTAAATACAGGTTGAAAGAGGTTTACTACTACTAAGGCATGTGGAAGAAAGAGGTTTAAAGGCGTATAAATAAATTAACTTTGGGTTTTACCACCGTTTTACCCAGTGTCGATTACACTACCCTATCCAGCACGTTACATTAGTTATTCGTGCCTGTTGTTTGTGTGCATTATGATGTCCTCAAAAAATAGTAGGTTTCCTGTTTGGAATGATTTTCAATTTTGTTTGACTGCCAGACAGGCAGACAGATTAAAATATTCTCACTCCTCTCTGCTCATGCATGGTCGGGACAAATTTAAAGCCAAAGTATGTTAAAATGGCAAACTTGTCTTTTTATTCATGTTCCGATTCATGTTCAAAATCTAACATTCAATTTAAATAAGTTGTTCCTCGATTATAAACTCACGATCATGAAGTGATGAGACAGAAAGATGGACAGACGGACGGACCAATTGCTTAACCTGCTTTTCACTTCATGTGTGCCGGGTAACAATCTTGTAAAGATACTCGAGCATTAAATAATTTAGTGACCACAGTTATAGCCACAGAGGCTCTAATGATGCCTCGAATGACCACAGGGACTGCTGGAACCATAAGAACGTTTTGCAAATAGAAACAGCAAGAAAGCTGAAAGGCAAGCAAAGCTCAACTGCCTTAACGTTTGCAATTCCACAAAATGAGGAAATGACAAAGAGGAAAAGGAAAGCAATACATTGAAACAAGGAGGAAAGCGAATTGGAGATCGAGGATGGTCAACAAGGTTTTACTGCTGAGGCATCAATTCAAGATTTTTGCCATAAAATAAGAATTTAAGAAAAATAATATTCCTTTAATTTCTGATGAGGAAGTGATCTAATGCTCTTTTATGCATAAACTTACGAAAATATATTGTTCTACACAAACCCAGCTCATGCCACCACTGAAATTATGTTTAAAAAAAAAGCCTGTTTATGGATTGTTACCATGGTGACATAGACAATGCAAGTATATTATGGATGTATGACGGGTGGAAACTGGTTAATCTGGAGGTACGTCTCATCTGATCTTTTCGAAGCTCACCCGTCGTAGATCTTCATGGAGCCACCATTACAGTTACAGACTAGGAGGAATACCAGTGAGGCAATCTGACAAACCCTACACTCGAGGTAACATGACCAGGATAAAATTACCATGCCATTTGCTTGCATCCATCTGCAGTTTTAATGTACAAGGCATTTCCACTGTAATTAAAGCATTAGTTTTAGAGCTCGCAATAGGTGTCTAAATGTGTACTTTTCAAACTTCTGATTTATAAAAACTTCAGCCTCAATTTGCTCTGTAATACTGTATGACGGATGGTAATTAAAGCTCGCCTAACTTGCCAGCTGACGGAATAGCTTGCATCACGAGACATACTTGCAAGGTAATTTTAGAGCCTTGTCAGGTGATTGTGAAGCTTTTGCGCTAATAATTTTATCATGCTTATGCAGATCCCACAGTAAAATGTGAAGGGAGTGAATGCAAAGTGATGGTCAGTAACAGGAGTGGTTGAGAGTATATGCTGAGGTTGCAGTAAAGCTAATGGAATGACATAAGGACGAATGTATTTTCGAATATATGAAGATCATCAAATGTGGCGAATTCCTCACTTCTTCTTCCAAATTTACGGACGACACCCAGCTGGGAGGTAAGGCAAACAGCAGAAAGGGAGGTGATTAGATTGAGGAAGTCTACCTACTTCTTCTTTCGCATGCAGCACAAGGCTGTGGGGCAGCATAATTGTCTGAGGCACGGCACGGTTGTTCTGCTGATCCAATGCCCTTTGTAGGTTAGACCAGGAATTTGTAATTTGTTCAGGATGATGGCAATAGCTCACCTATTCTTCGCGAGGACACGGTGGGATTTTAACATCCACCAACTCAGGCTGGCAGATGGGACACCCAGTTTAATGTCCATCCAATGGACGGCACTGCACAATGATGAATCGCCTTGCCTATGATACACCAGGATGACAGTTTATGCCTGGGCCGATATTCAGATCCAGTCTAGACAGCTTAGCGGCTCGTGTGCATACCTCTAGGCCATCCTACCATCTTTATAGATACTTTAATGGATTGAACAAAAGATTGGCAGATGCAGTTTAACATAATAAAATGTAATGGGTTGGGGATGAGTAAGAATAATGAAAATAGGGATTACCTAACGCAAGGAGCAATCTTGCAGTGTGTCACATATAAGGATATGGGAGGTCAGCAGACAGCACAGTGCCAGGCAGCTGTAGGTAAGCTCATAGGGTTGTAAGTTGTCCTGCATTCGTAGGGGGACAGATTGTAAATGAAAAGAGGTAATTTTAACCTCATCTAGAATGAGGCCTCATCTCGAATATTGTGTTCAGTTTTGATCGTCATATCTGAGGAATGGCATAGCTGCCAAAGAAACGGTTCAGCGTCAAGCTAGTCGATTGATCCTGGAGCAAGTTAGACTAAGGTATGAGGAGTTGCTGAAGGAGACTTAAAGGTTTTATGAACAGATCAGATCTGGTAGGAGGTTAAGAAGTTTGATGTGCAGAAACAGTAGATTCCTAAAAAATTATTTTTTACCATATTCCGTTATTGTATTTAATGAAAGTCAGAAATATTAAAGGGTCGGTGGGTGGTGTTGGGGGAGAAATTAAATTGACGAATAGTGAACTCAACATTGTTATTTATTTTTATATTTTCCCTTAATTTGTGAATAGAATTGGACCTACGTGCTTATTGTGTCCTATTATTTATTATTCCAGACTCAATTCTTGTGGGTTGGGAGGAGGTGGAAGCTTGCTTTAGGACAATAACCTTATTTTTCTTTTTATGTGTTATCATGAATTCTACCAACTTTTAATTTTAAGTTTAAAATTGAAACCACTGTTTTTATACCTTTTATTTTCGTCTTTTTATCGATATTGTAGTTGTGTGTTGAATTGCTCTCGTTGTGCAATTTTGACAGTTTTATAATGTTTTTTTTGTTGAACTATTGCTATTGTTCTTTTTATTTCTTCATTTATGATTTTAATTGCACATGGAAATTAATTGTACAATATTATATCCGAAGATTGTGAGCTTCGTTTGACAGTGCAATTTTCCATTTTTGTGACCAAATAATAAATTTCCGTTATACATTAGAAAGGAGGCGGTTTCGAGGAGATATGAGGAGTTATTTAAGATAATGAAAGGTATAAATAAAGTAAGTGCAGAGGAGTTTTTCAGCAGAGTAGACAGTGATAGGACCAGGTGCCATAACCTGAGAGTAAAGAAGAGGAGAGTTAAGATGGGAGTAGGTTTTTCACTCAGAGAGTAGTTAATGTATGGAATGGTCTCAATGGAAAGGTAGTGGCAGCAGAAACAGTAGATACGTTTAAAATGGAACGATATAGGTACCTATAAGCATCGGTGTCTTTCATGAAGAGTAGGTGAGCTATTGTCGACACCATGAACAAATTCCAAATTCCTGCCCTAACAAGCAGAGGGAACTGCATCACCGGCACAGACACACTCTCAGCCAATGATGCTACCCGCAGTCTTGTGCTGCATACGACGACAAAAAAAAAAAAATAAATAAAGAAGAATATAAATACTTCTCATGAAAAAAAAAATGTTTGTATTTATGGCACCTTCCCCCTCACCTCATTGAGATTGGATTTGTGGCCTGAGATAGATTTGTTTGGTCTGGTGTTGGTGTAGCATAAGCATGATGAGCAGAATGGCCTCCTGATGCATCAAAGTTCCTTGTAATTCCTTTTGATTTGGTGGCTCTTAAGGCTCCAATGATTTGGAGGATTCTGGATCCCAGGAAAACCTACCTGTAGAATAACAAGGCATGAGACAATGGCATAATAACATATGACTGCTCCAGAGCAAGTATCACATCCCACATAAATGTCGTTTGGTGACATTTGAAGTTGAACATTTGTAAAGACCTATATTGCATCAAATGTTTTAAGGGAAACCAAAATCAAGTTTCAAAAAGTGCGAATTGCTGCATCTCATCGATCATTCTGTTTCACTTTACCTCCTTATATGCAAAGAAACCCCCCCCCCCACTATTTAGCAGCAAATACAACTTTGTGAAGTTCCCAGTAATTATTGTTAAGGTAGCCACAGCTTGTCTTTGTAGACCTCTGATTGGCTGAGAAAGGCATGTGATGGTTCAAAAAGCCAAATTGGATCATTATTGCCTTTTGGATGCAATACAAGTTTGCAAACGCTGCTATAAGTATTTCCATTGTATTTTATTGGTGGGCATTAAGCCATCTGCCCTGTTTACATTGTAAATGTTAAAGATTCCCTGGAGTAGACTGGATTGAAAATAGCACTTAAATCATTTGTAGGATCAGGCCTTTGAGCTTCTACGCTGGCCAAATTAGCAACTCTCCATAAAATAATAATAATAATAATAACAATAATAATTAATAATCATTACACATTAATAATAAGAGCTCCTTTACAATGAACTTTGACACAGGAGGAGGCCATTCGGCCCATCAAAGCCTGCACTATTATTACCAACTTATGGCTATTTGTCCATGTTCTGTCCATTTGTCCTTTTTTTTTTGTTTTAATGCCAAGCATCGAGTAATGAAGCAGCACGTACCATTTTTGAAATCCTTGGTATGATTCAGCTGGGGTTTGAACCACCGACCTCCCAGACTTAGAGTGAACGCTCTAGCCATTACTCAACTGAGGCCGAGCAAACCATTACACCACCGAAATTGACTGACAACCTTGCATCATGAAGATCCTGACTAGTCTATAACCATTTCGCCAGATGTACAAAGCTCTAACAAATGAGTATCCAATGGAAAATTGTTTATTTTAATATAGCCATCAAGGCTCACAGAAGAGCAGTAGAGAGCAAAGGGTTAACAGACAAAATGTGTCTGGGAGGGGGAACAAAACTGTCTATGGTAATTTGATTATATCGGATTCTGATGATGTGAAAATCGTCACTTCTCACTAATTCTGAAAAAAAATTAATGGGAAAATGTGCATCCTGAAGATAGACACACTCTTGAGTACGGAGTTCTTTTGATAACGTCCCTAAACTCTCTGTGACATCACTTGGTTTCATGCAACCAGTAACCAGGACAGTGGGATGGGATTGCATTGAGCTTCAACCATTGCACACTCGAATGTGCCTATAGTAACAATTTTATAAATCTCACGTTTTGGGAAAGATGGAGGACTCAACTTTGATAAAACAAAAACAACTGACCCATGCCTCCATTTAGTGACTGCAGAAAGTTGTAAGACTGAAGATGCTGTCAACCAACAATATAAGGGTGAGAAAAATATCTTCGACAAGAAACAAGAGTGAGTTTTCCAAATGCACTGATATATATATATATATATATATATATATATATATATATATATATATATATATATATATATATATATATATATATATATATATATATATAGTTACAGATTTCAGAATCCGGTCTGGTGAATGCATCCACACATCCAGGTCCTCAGACAGTTATTTCCTTAAATGCATGTTCAGATTAGCCCCATCCCCATGTCGAATGGGATCTTAAATGTGATGCGTTGAGAAGGGTAAAGGATAGATCCCCTCTCTTATGGGAATCTTTTTTCTTTACAACAGACACGTTTACACACATTTCTTTCACGAGCTCTGAAGCCCACCCCCCATTCTTCCTCAGCAACAATCTTTCGTGAGCTCCGACACCAGCCTTTTTTGAGAGTGCATGGGTCGCCATGGTAACCTTGCGCCAGTGGGGCGGGGTGAGCTTGGGGCAGACTGCACCCGTGGAGACGGCTCGGAGATATAAAACAAACGGGAGGTACGTTCTGTGAGGAGAAAAGCGTGAGGAGAAAAAGCAAAAGAGAAAAAAAAGAAAAAGCGAAAGGAGAGAGGAAAAAGCAAAGGGCGAGAGAAGCGAGAAGAAAGCGGGTGTCTGACCAGCGCCAACAACGAGACAATTCGTCCTTCCCAGTGCTTCGGCAAGCGAGCATGTGGTGCGCGTGTGGGTGTCTGACCAGCGCCAATAACGAGACAATTTGTCCTTCCCAGTGCTTGGGCAAGTGAGCGTGTGGTGCGCGTGTGGGTGTCTGACTAGCGCCAACAACGAGACAATTCGTCCTTCCGAGTGCTTCGACAAGCAAGCGTGTGGGTGTGAGCAGCGCCGCCAACATGTGAGGCACGGGTCGGTCACCAACAACACCAGGGTCTAAACCCGCGATGGACGATCCCGGTGCCCTCCAGACTTCAACTGACATTCAAGGCTGCCCCGTGAGAGGGTGCATGGCGGAGCTGGGTGCTGGCGACGGACGTGATATGCACACACGCATTTCAGGACGTTTTCGCTTCACGGACGACTTTCTGGTGAGCGAGACGATTCCTCACCCTCCCCCTGAATAATCTGTTGGGTACCCTTGTCTGTGTTTAGCTGTAAGTAAGTCAACCCCGATAAGCATCTGCTCTTTGACTTTTTCCTGGCAATTTGATTGATTTTGCTTTGAAATTCATTCTTTATTTACCTCAGCAAATAAAAAGTTATTTTTATTCATTTATTTTGTTATTAATAAATTATTTGTCGATTTCCAACCTGTCCGTGTTTGTCCTTTCCTTCCATTGGTCGAGCATTGTCCGAACTGAGATAGACTGGGAGGTAATTACCACAGATTTGACCAAGAATCGTCGGCACGCACCAGCGGTTACAACACTCGGCCACCCTAATTAAAATCTAATCGAGATAACATTGGTGCTTTGCCAAGGGCGCGCTCCCCGCTCAGGTAGCCATGTGATCTCCAGTTAAATGGAATAATTAGACGGTGGACACTGGAACTCGTGGTTGACTGGGTGGCGTTCGTGGTTCTAAAACAACCCACCGTACCGCAATGTTAATTGTGAGCGGTGGCCCCCAGGTCCGGCTCTTCCGAGGACAACCGGGGATTCATCCCCCTGAGTGACAAGTTGGTGTTTCGGTACACGTGGCCACAACAATATATATATATATATATATATATATATGTGTATATGTATATATATATATATATGTATATGTATATATATATATATATATATATATATATATATATATATATATATATATATATATATATATATATATATATATACGAGGTGTGTTCAAAAAGTATCCAACCTTAATTTTTGTGCGTAGACAAATGAAGCTAAGGAGGCGGTGGTTTGGTGCATGTATGTAGGCGATCCTAATCCATATGAGTGAATATTTTCCCGCCTGCAGAAGCTGTCAGTTGCCGACAGACCGCCGATGAGTGAGGAAGTGTTAGTGAGCGCCGTCGGATTTCCGTCTTTGACAAAATGACGGATCACTGTGGTCTCATCGCCAGTGATCACTGTGTTGAAGAAGTTGGGATCGCTGTTCACAGTCTCCAGCATGTCCTGTGCGATCTCCAAACAGAGTTGCTTCTGCTCGATCGTTAGCAGCTTTGGCACGAACTTCACTGAGATTCTTCTTAAGCCCAAATCCTCAGTCACAATGGAATGAACGGATCCAATGCTAACGCCCGCCTCGTCTGCAAGTTCTCTGATCGTGATTCGACGATCCTGCATCAGCAGGGTCCTCACTTGGTCAATGACGATCTCATTTCGGTATGTTGAGGGCCTACCAGAACGTGCTTCACTTTCCACTGATGTGCGACCATCTTTGAAACGGTTGTACCACTCTTTTATTGTGTGGTGCCCATTGCTTAGTTCCCGAAGGCCTGTTGAATCTTGCGGATCGTTTCCACTTGGGAATCGCCAAGCTTTACACAAAATTTGATGCAGTAGCATTGTTCAAGTTTTTTTCCGTCATTTTGTCAAAAACGAAAATCTAACGGCGCTCACTTACACTTCCTCACTCATCGGCGGTCTGTCGGCGACTGACAGCTTCTGCAGGCGGGAAAATATTCACGCATACGGATTAGGATCGCCTACATACGTGCAGCAAACCACGCCTCCCTAGCTTCATTTGTTTACGCATGAAAAATTAAGGTTGGATACTTTTTGAACACACCTTATATGTATATGTATATATATATATATATATATATATATATATATATATATATATATATATATATATATATATATATATATATATATATATATATATATATATATGTATATTCTCTACTCAGCTTTGTCAGGAAGACCCGTTCTTTATTGATTTGACACATGGTGTAGTTTAAGCCGCACCACTTGACCTCTGCCTCGTCAACTGTAACAGAAAGTTGTGCTTTTCCATAAAAGTTGTTCACCAGAGATGCAGTGGGTGCCAGGCAGAGTAACATCAGGTTCAAAGAGTAATGATATAACATTGTCCAAGCTGGTCTTGGTAAATCTACACTGACATGACCCTGTCAAAATAGTTTGATTTCCTCGAGCTTTTACTGCAGGTGAAATGTATTACGGTTGTCCTTACACTTTATGCTTTGACATCTCCGAACGGCTCTGACATCGTGGAAGGTTGTAAAGGTGGACAGAAAGTCCAATATCATGGGAGTTAAGGTTTGTGTGTCCTTTTAAAAAACCATTGTGAATACACTTCACATGATCAGATCTTGACTTTGTAAGATTAAAACATCCCACTTTACATAAAATTTACATTTCATCCATATCCTCTTAGTCGTCATTTCTACCCTTCTGGGGTGGGGTAGAGGAGGACACCAGAGCACCCATGACTGGTGGTGAATGTTTCAAGATGAGCATTTACCCAGGACAGACACTAGACTCCTGGACACTACGACTACTACAACTACTACTTCAACTTCATGATGTACCATACTCTGAACAGTGTTGGTGCTTCTGGAGCAGTTTCTTGGCAAGCATGATCCTGGGTGGTTTACCATTGCCTTCCCAGACTACTACTACTACTACTACTACTACTACTACTACTACTACTACTACTACTACTACTACTACTACTACTACTACTACTACTACTACTACTACTGCTTCTTCTCGAAAAGACCTAATTATTCCAACTTTCTTGTGAGGTCGGCCGGGGAACCCTTTTGGCCCAAGTCTTTCATGAGTAATCTGGGCAGAGCTGACTTTCGACTGAAGATAACAGGAATTTGTAACTTGTTTAGAGTGCCGGCGATGGTCACATTCTCTCCATGAAAGACATCATAATTTAACATCCATCAACTAGTATGCCTGGTGTTGGCTTAATGGTTAGGGTGGTGGACTTGGGATCCTAGTGTCCTGAGTTCAAATCCTGCTTGGCTGTTGAATTAATATGAGGTGGGATTGACTCAGCCTCTCATCCTTATGAGGTCTGCAAAATGAGTACCAACTTGCTGGGATGATTGATCCATTCGAATATGCTGTGTTGGAGTGGTGACCTGTCCAGGATTGTGCCGGATAGCCCAGGAGACTGCATCAGCAGCACCCATGCTCTGTACAGAGGATGGTCCCAATGGATGGATCAACGAGTGTCAGTAGATGGGATGCCCAGTTTAATGTCCATCCAAGGAATGGCACACACATGGCTGCATCACCCTGCCTCCAAAACACCAGGATGACAGTTTATAGCTGGGATGGGATTCAAACCCAGACTAGGTAGCTAAGTCGTGAGTTTGCATCCTCCAGGGAGTCTAAGCTGTTCTGCCAGCCCAGCAGACATACTTGACAGACTGGTGAATTCCATCATAGGATGCTGCTCCAGCTCTCAACAGAGATCAGAATATTTAATTTAGTCAAGATTTCACCACACAATGTCCTCCTCTTGCAGAAACCTGTAATGTTCACAAGCGGATACTTGCAGGTGGAGGTGGCACAGTTGGCTTGATGTCCCTTCAATCTCATTTAATTAATCCTACACCACATATTATTTTCACCAATACACATGACCCAAAGGCGACCTGTTTGAAAGATTCCAATAGATCTTTTGAGAGAGACAGAGAGAGAAAGAGAGAAAGAGAGGGAGAGAGGGAGAGAGGGAGAGAGGGAGAGAGGGAGAGAGGGAGAGAGGGAGAGAGGGAGAGAGGGAGAGATGGAGAGAGGGAGAGAGAGAGAGAGAGAGAGAGAGAGAGAGAGAGAGAGAGAGAGAGAGAGAGAGAGAGAGAGAGAGAGAGAGAGAGAGAGAGAGATATATATATATATATATATATATATATATATATATATATATATATATATATATATATATATATATATACATACACTTTGTGAAGCTTTCTAACCACTGACTCACCACTCACTCACTCAATGACTCACGGACTGAAATTAAAGATCGATACCTTCTGGGCAACATACAAAGCTGAGATTTTGCTTGCCGATGAACATCGATGCCGGAACATACACACACACACACACACACACACACACACACACACACACACACACACACACACACACACACACACACACACACACACACACACACACACACACATATATATATATATATATATATATATATATATATATATATATATATATATATATATATATACATATTGTTACAGGTGCGTCAGCCAGGTCATAAGGGGCTTCATGAAAACGCTTCCCGATCTTTGATCCTGAATCCGGTGAGCTGCAGATAACTCTGCAGCATGACGAGTTTGCTAGCAACCATGGACACCATCTGAGATGACTAATTTCGGTGGGGTCTTCACGTCCAATTCCTCTGTTAACTTCCCAGCAAATTAATCCCCCCAGAATGGGAACTGTGCTCTTGGGCCCCACTACCATAAATCAAGAACGGCCGAGCGATACCTTGAAGTGGGATGTCACCTTGCATGACCATCTTGAAACAGCGGGGCAAATGTCCCATCCACTATTTACATACTCTGTCTAACCAATGGAGAAAGACATCATTGGGCAGATTGGAAATGGTTGGTCATGTTTAGTAAAAGGCAAGTATTTACAGGCAAAATGTCATTTACAGAGCAAAATCAGTGTTACAAATAAATAACCTTCAACACACAAGCCCCTTGGTCATTAATCTTACCACGTATCAACACTCCTCAATCCTCAATCTCCTCAATCATTCTGGGAAGCATGATAAGCATGGGTGATAGACAGATAAAGTGAAGTTGGTGTGATATGGTGTACATGAGCCCAGCCTCGCCCGTACATGAGGCGGATGGCTCACATGTAATAAAGAAGTTGTATGGTGGGGGTGATTGAGAAGTGCAGGTGGGAGATGCGGTATATGTGGGTATGTGTAATGCAAGCTCTGAAAAGAACTGTTGTGGACTCAGTTAATGCTCCACAACAGTCAAGTCAATGAAGTGTGTGCACTGAAAGACAAATACACTACATGGCCAAAAGTAAGTGGACACACCTTCTAATTAGTGAATTCAGCTATTTCAGCCACACCCATTGCTGACAGGTGTATAAAATCAACCATACAGCCATACAATCTCCATCGAGAAACATTGGCAGTAGAATGGGCCATACTGAAGAGCCCAGTGACTTTCAAGGTGGCACCGTCATAGGATGCAACCTTTCCAACAAGTCAGTTCATCAAATTTCTGCCCTGCTCAAGCTGCCCTGGGCAACTGTAAGTGCTGTTATTGTGAAGTGGAAATGTCTATGAGCAACAACAGCTCAGCCGTGAAGTGGTAGGCCCCAAAAGCTCACAGAACGGGATCGCCAAGTGCTGAAGCATGCAGCACAGAAAAATCGTCTGTTGTCAGTCGCAACATTCACAACCGAATTCCAAACTGCCTCTGGAAGCAATGTCAGCACAAACACTGTTCATCGAGAGGTTCAAGAAACGGGTTTCCATGGCTGAGCAGCTGCACACAAGCCTACGATCACCATTCACAATACCAAGCGTGGCCTGGAGTGGTGTAAAGTTCACCGCCATTGGACTCTGAAGTAGTGGAAACGCATTCTCTGGAGTGATGAATCACGCTTCACCATCTGGCAGTCCAACGGATGAATTTGGGTTTGGCAGATGCCAGGAGAACGCTACATGCCCGAATGCATAGTGCCAAATGCAAAGTTTGCTGGAGGAGGAATAAAGGTCTGGGGCTGTTTTTCATGGTTCGGTCTAGGCCCCTTAGTTCCACTAAAGGGAAATCTTAATGCTACAGCACACAATGACATTCTAGACAATTCTGTGCTTCCAACTTTGTGACTACAGTTTGGGGAAGGCCCTTTCCTGTTTCCTCATGATGTATGGAAGCGAGATCCATGCAGAAATGGTTTGTCGAGATTGGTGTGAAAGAACTTGACTGGCCTACACAGAGCCTTGACCCCAACTCCATCAAGCACCTTTGGGAAGAATTGAAACGCCAAGTGTGAGTCAGGCCTAATCACCCAACATCAGTGCATGACCTCACTAATGCCCTTGTGGCTGAATGGAAGCAAATTCCCACAGCAATGTTCCAACATCTAGTGGAAAGCCTTCCCAGAAGAGTGGAGGCTGTTATAGCAGTAAAGGGGGGACCAACTCCATAGTCATGCCCATGATTTTGGAATGAGATGTTGGACAAGCAGGTGTTCCCATACTTTTGGTGATGTCGTGTATATAAGGTGCATGTGTAAAAGACGTGTAAGGAGAGAAGTCAGTTCTGAGAACATTTGGTCAGGAAGGAGGCAGTCATCATGCTTGGAAATCTGCGGCTCTATTCTCGTTCCGCCTGGTACTTCTCAGCGTTGCGTTTTGCCTGGTACTTTTCACCGTTGAATTCTCCTAAGTGCCTGGCGTGGTTCACCTTGACTCGTTGAACTGATGCTGTGCACTGATGCTTGGGAATGACACTTGGAAATGCCACTCTCTGGACTCAGTTTGACTCTCTTCTCACTCAGAACTAAACTCCAACTCTTTTAGAACTGGAATGCTCTATCTCTATCTCTATCTCTCACAGAGCTAGCTGGTTATGAACTGCGCTACTGGGGGGATCTTATTGTCCACATCTGTTGCCAATCACGTCCGCTTTTTGGCATCCTGCCACACTGAATAGCTGGCACGCTGTGATCCAGCTATTTTGATTTGTCACCACAGCGTGATGAGCAGGGCTGCTGCTTGGTTCGGTGAAACAATGAGGACAGAGTGAGTGGAAGGACTGTACAGTGCTTCTGTTGCCCACGCAAATGCCCACCCACTGTGATTGCTCTCAACCTCGCTTAAGCGATCAAAGCACTCGATTTGCCACTTAGATGGTCGAAGCACTGGTCAAATGAATTTATGTTGGAGAAATTTCTTGAGAATGTAGTTTGAGAATGGAGTTCTAGTTCTAGTATGGTTCCAGTATATAGAATGAGGTTCGAGCAGGGAGTTGGAGAATGAGTAAGAAAACAATGGAGATAGTTCAAACTACATTCACCACGCATCTTTCTCTTCCACTGATACAAGGGGAGAGCTAATCTTACTAAACAAAATACTACGGATGGATCAAAACTTTATGTGTTGGATGTAACTCCCCGGGGTCTTCCAGAATCGCAACAAAAAATATATATATATATACCTGATTGTTTTCCATATGTTCTGCTTCTCTGCTTACCACAATATTTAACTATAACGGCACTCAGAAGAGCACATATCTCTGTCGGGCTGAAAAGTTTACATTTTGTATCCCACTGATAGGCCGGATCTGAATTTGGACCTGAACCAAAATCCAATCGGCTTGTTCTTATCATCTTACCCAACTCTTCCACCAAGTTTCATCAGAATCCGTCCACAACTTGTTGAGATATAATGCTATATGAGGTCCGTCTAAAAAGTAATGGGAATGACTTCACAGAAATTTTATTCCAAAAAATATATTGAAATCACAGCTTGTCCCCTTCAAAATCGTTTCCCTCCAGTCTCACACACTTGTCTATCCTCTTTTTCCACACTTCGATGCACCCCAGAAAGGCGTCTTCTGGAATCTTCCGGAGCTCCGTCGTCACTGCCCTTTTGATGGCCTCCACATCAGGAAATGGGGTCCCCTTGATCACCCCCTTGAGCTTGGGGAATAGGAAAAAATCACAAGGGGCCAAGTCTGGCGAATACGGGGGTTGCTCCAGAGTTGGCACGTTCCTCTTCACCCGAAACTGTCGGATGCTCAGGGCACTGTGAGCAAGGGCGTTGTCATCGTGGAGCACCCAGGCATTGTTCTCCCACAGATCACTCCTCTTGTCCCGGACTGATCTCATGAGGTGCCGGAGGATCTCCTTGTACACGTATTGATCCACTGTTTGGCCCTGTGGTAGAAACTCGAAGTGGACGATGCCCTTGATGTCAAAAACACGCGATGAGCATCACCTTGACCTTCGACTTCCTTACTTTCTTTGGTCTTGGTGATGCCAGACTTTTCCACTGACGACTCTGCCGTTTGGTCTCGGGCTCGTATTCGAATATCCATGATTCATCGCCAGTAATGACTCTCCCGAGCAGGTCTGAATCGTCCTCGAGACGCTCGATAATGTCTTGACAGACAGTGACTCTTTGCTGTTTCTGGTCCTCGGACAACAGCTTGGGGACCATCTTTGTGCATACCTTGCGCATTTCGAGATTTTCAGTGATCATGCTCCAGACAGTGTCCTTGTTGATAATAAGTTCCTCAGCAATCATCCACACCGTGAGTCGACGGTCTGTGCGCACCATCTGCTTCACACACTCGATGTTGTCCGCCGTTCTGCTCGTTGAAGGTTTTCCAGACCATGGATCGTCTTCAACCTCCTCTCGTCCCTCTTTGAACCTCTTGTGCCATTCAAATGCACGTGTACGTGACATCGTTTCTTCCCCGTAGACTTTCTGCAGCATTGCGAAGGATTTGGAATGTGTTTTGCCAAGCTTGGCAAGAAACTTCAGATTGGCTCTCTGCTCACAACTCATTGTGCGACGACTCAGACTGGACAACGTGTAAAGAAATCACACAATGAGTGCAGTCAACCATCACCAATCATATATATTGTTGGAATGTTGCGAAAGACTGTGACGCAACCCGTTCATTCAAGTTGTGTAAGTGGAACACACAGCAGGCTCAGTCTCGTTACTTTTTAGACAGACCTCGTATATCGTTTTTGGTGTTATCTCTCAATGGTAAAGAATCACTTTTGAACTTTTAATATCCAAATCTGGATCTTCACCAAAATCTATTCAATTCGCCCTTGTCACACACCCAACCTATCCTCCAAGTTTCATCCAAATCCATCCACAACTTTTTGAGATATCCTGCTCACAAGCAAACAGACAGACAAACATGGATGAAAATGCAACCTGTCTGGACCGTCCACCTTCAGTGGTGGAGGTAAAAATTTGAAAAAATTCCAGTATCTGGTTCTGGATCATCACCAAAATCTAATCAGTTCGTCCTCGTCATTCATCCAACATGTCCACCAAATTTTGACCGAATCCGTCCACCACTTTTTGAGATATCCTGCTCACAAACAAACCAGGAGTGAAAAATATAACGTCCGTTCACTTTCGCTGGCGATGGTAATCATTCAAAGTGAGTAAGCAATTCATCTGTAATGTGAAATTTCCTTTCTTTGAACTCGTCAATTTCCATTCGAATAGTGCTTTCAACTTCAAATCCAGTTACCTTGAACTGAAGTCGTTGACTCAGTCGGTCGTTCCTTCCGTGGCAAGAAAATGGAATCGCTCTGATCTCTGACTCGATGATTTTGATGTCGGACAAGGCCTAAAATATTTCACAAACACCTTGACAGCACGTGCTGGGTATTGTTTGTGAACTAAATCGAAAGAAGAATACCGTCATGTCAATTTCCTTGTTTCAAAGGAGAAAACATTAATTTCGCTGATGAAAACAAGGGGGAAGAAAGGCTTTGGCTGCCTGATGTAGTGAACAGTGCCTTACGGGAAGATTAACCGAAGGAATTCTAAATGCCAATTAGATATTCTTAATTATCAACTACTAGTGCGGGCCCGTACGTACGTGGCCGTATGTGTAAAAAAAACAAAAACTTTCAAACAACAACAACCACACAGGCCGTTCCTTCGCTCTCACGTGCCCGTACGTGCATGGTCGTACGTGCAAAATAAATAAATAAATAGAATTGTGACGGCAATTGTGACGTCATAGCACCGTGTCCTGTCATTGGTTTGGTCAATAAATGGCCATAACTTGGGAAACACTTGTCCGATTAATATAAAACCTTGAAAAGGCACATCCACAGGGCCCCAGCAATATACCTGGCAAGTTTCAATTAGATCGGACCAGTGGTTGTCGAAAAACAGCGGTTACAGACAGACAGACAGACCACACAGAGATTGCTGGAATTATAGATAGATAATTAAACAAACATTCAAAATAAATGGTTCCAATGCGGCTAATTTCGGCGGGAATTTGTAATTTGTTCCGAGTGCCGGTGATAACTCGCCTATTCTTCACGAAGGACACCACGTGAGGTCTTTAACATCCACCGACGAATGCTGGCAGACGAGACAGCCGGCTTAACGTTCTTTCGACGGACGGCGCACTTTCTATCGACACGCTCTGCTTGGGAAGACTCTCCCAGTCAGTTTGCGGACAAGTCGGAAATTGAACCAAATCGAGAGCGCAGATGTCGGTGGTGTGCTCCACCAGCACCATTTTGTCGGATTGCTGACGCCTGGTCTCCATGGAAACGGTGTTGTCTTAATGTCCATTGCCGTCACCTTTTCCTATCACGTGACCCGACACCGGTCTTTAATTGCATCGTTCGCTGTTGCTATTAAAAGACTGAATATTAATTTCAGACAGGAAATGTGTGACGGGAAGAATTGAACCTGGTTAAAACGAGATACAAGGGGCTCAGTGAATGGTCGGTTTAAGACACTTCCGCCTGCGAGCACAAGATGGCGCCAAAATCCCCCCATCACATTTCCACAGGGCGCTCAAGGTCCGCCAACAACCCCCTTCTGGTAAAACTACCAAAATCACGAATCACTGCTCACCTTCACTCTTTCATTCCTCTTTTTTCCCGCCTTTGGAATAAACTACCTCACTCTGTTCAATCCCATTCTTCCCTCCAGGTCTTCAAAACAGCTGTTCACCACCACCTCTTATCATCCCCCATCCAAATCCTCGATCTTTTCTACCCCCGTTAATCCACCCAAGCCCACCTCCTTCAAATTCCCTGCTTTCCTTCCTGAAAGTCCCTGTAATGTCCATCTTGTATTCCCCATGTTTCCCCACCCCATCCCTCTCCATTACACAGATCTCCTAATGTCTCTGTTCCCCACTGTTTTGTCCTTCCCACTCCCTCCCCTCTTGTCTCATCCCCCCCCTTTGCTGTGCGTTCTGTGTTTGCTCTCATATGAGCCTCGACAAGGCAAACCAAAAAATAATAATAATAAGTGTTCGGGTTCTTCAGAAGTGACGAACAGGATCCGCTTTGTCTTATTGTGAAGCTCAAGTCACGGCTCCAAGATTAAATAATTCTTCATCAGCCTCGTGAGGTGAGGACTTGGGTCCCAAACCATCGTCCGACAATGATGTCGGTTTGAAACAGTTCAACGCGACGTCACGTGACCCTTTTGGGTGGCGCTTTGTGTGGTGATCTTGCTCCGTGATTATACGCGCATCTACGCCACGTCGCCGTACTTTGTGAGAATTTTTCTCACTTATAGTTATATAACCTGTTCGTGTGTGACTTGAGGTGTTTAAGTCCAATTACCCCGTAAGGTTGAAACTGCCTTCGGAAAAATCGAATTGGTAAACAAAGCGGTAATTTGATCCTCGTCCGTGTTTATAAATCTCTCGGTGATTCTGTTTTTACTTGATTTTTCGAAGTTTTAAACCGAATCCTGAAGGTCTTATGGATTAGCGAAGGTTTACGTCATTGACGTACACCATATTTGATGACGTAACATCGGCTCAAATTTGATGACACGCCATGATGCGACAACGTCCATGCACACGTGATGTACGGAATAACTGCAACCGGAAATACGATGCCCAAACGTGATGACGTCATCTAAAACCATGACAACGCGACGGCACCAAACCCTCCCCCCACCCCCACTCTAAAAACGTGATAGCGTGATCATAAACGCACCTCCCCCCAAAACAAACAACATGATTGTGCGCTTCAACGTGATGACGTCACGAAAGTTCCGTGACTGTCTCAAACAATGGGAAACAGACATTAGAAGATCTGTGTAATGGAGAGGGATGGGGTGAGGAAACATGGGGAATACAAGATGGACATTACAGGGACTTTCAGGAAGGAAAGCAGGGAATTTGAAGGAGGTGGGCTTGGGTGGATTAACGGGGGTAGAAAAGATCGAGGATTTGGATGGGGGAAGATAAGAGGTGGTGGTGAACAGCTGTTTTGAAGACCTGGAGGGAAGAATGGGAATGAAGAGAGTCTGTGAGTTTATTCCAAAGGCGGGAAAAAAGAGGAATGAAAGAGTGAAGGTGAGCAGTGATTCGTGATTTTGGTAGTTTTACCAGAAGGGGGTTGTTGGCGGACCTTGAGTGCCCTGCGGAAATATGGGGGGGGGCAGACCGGAGAGAAGATCGTAGAGGACAGAAAGACCACTGACCTGCCTGCGGTGAGAGAGTGAGAGACCCAAAGACTCAGCCTCATCGTGGGAGATGCCAATGATCCCCAATGCCTTGGTTTCCACAGCGTGAAGCTTTGTTTGTTCAACGTTTATATGAATATATTGCAGTGGACAGATTAAAATGCAGTGGACAGAATAAAATGCAGTGGACAGAATAAAAGGTAGTGGACAGAATAAAATGCAGTGGACACACTAAAATGTAGTGGACAGAATAAAATGCAGTGGCCAGAATAAGATGCAGTGGATAGAATAAAATGCAGTGGACACACTAAAATGCAGTGGACAGAATAAAATGTAGTGGACAGACTAAAATGCAGTGGACAGAATAAAATGTAGTGGACAGACTAAAATGTAGACAGAATAAAATGTAGTGGACAGACTAAAATGCAGTGGACAGAATAAAAGGTAGTGGACAGAATAAAATGCAGTGGACACACTAAAATGCAGTGGACAGGATAAAATGTAGTGGACAGACTAAAATGTGGACAGAATAAAATGTAGTGGACAGACTAAAATGCAGTGGACAGAATAAAATGCAGTGGACAGACTAAAATGTAGTGGACAGAATAAAATGCAGTGGCCAGAATAAGATGCAGTGGACACACTAAAATGTTGTGGACAGAATAAAATGCAGTGGACAGACTAAAATGCAGTGGACAGACTAAAATGTAGTGGACAGAATAAAATGCAGTGGAGAGAATAAAATGCAGTGGACAGACTAAAATGTAGTGGACACACTAAAATGTAGTGGACAGACTAAAATGCAGTGGACAGAAAAAAATGTAGTGGACAGAATAAAATGCAGTGGAGAGAATAAAATGCAGTGGACAGACTAAAATGTAGTGGACAGACTAAAATGTAGTGGACAGACTAAAATGTAGTGGACAGGATAAAATGTAGTGGACAGAAAAAAATGTTGACCTATAGTTATGGCCTGTTGGTTGTTTTTATTTTTGCTTTCTTTATTCAGGATTTTACAACACCTCCACACATCCACAGTGCAGGTAACCCAGCGATACATTGTTACCCTGGTGTTTTGGGTCTTCACAAACTTCACGAACACACACACACACACACACGTCTTCACAAACACACACAGGTCTTCACAAACCAGGATCGAAAACTCCATTGAAAGGGTTAAAACTGGTCTAGTTTTCCGCTGTTCTCAGAGCGTGAGCCGGAGGAATACCTCGACTTACCGATCAAGGTTATCAGCAAAGCAAAACAAACAAACAAACAAACAAAACGTGTGAAAACGCTGATTAAAACACATTGTAACAAAGCGACAACCTTAACCGCATTTGTTGCCTATTCGATTGTCATTGTTGACACAATATCTCATGTTTTTCATTATGAAAGAAAATGTTAATTTCACGTTTGCCCTTAAAATGTGTTTTTGCCATCTTAACAAATGTATAATTATAAACGTATATCTCACGCGTTCCGCTCTTCAAATGACCGTTTGCCCAAACACATGATTAAATTGTAAAATCATGTGAAGATTATCATTATTTTTATTATTATTATGTGAGGCAAGTCGGTGTTCTTGTCTCTGAATTATCAACTTTTGGCTCGGCGTTCAATTCCGTCCAGTCGAATGCGATTGAAGCTGCTGTTTAGGTGCAGCATCGCAGAGGGTGCAGCATCATGGAGACACCCTCCTCCGTAAGATAGGTGGTTGGTTCGTGGGCAGCACCAAGTTGCTGGTTGCATCATTACTGGGGAGTGGTAATGCCGCTGATGCGGTGCCCCGCCCCTTCAGTTTTCGGCAAGAAATTGTAATTTGTTTCAGGGTGCCGGTGATAACTCTGCTCATCTTCATGAAAGACACCGTGGCATGTTAAACGTCACCAACAAACAGTGCTGGTAGACTGGTCCTTCCGTTGGACGGCAAAACACCAGGGTGACAGTTTATAGCTGGGTAAACAAGGACAACAACAAGGAAATCCAACACAGGTGGAGGCCATTCAGCCCATCATGCCTGCGTGAACACCACACCAACCCAAGATCATTTTAATTAATGAAAGAAAGAAAAAATTGTACTTTTTTTTTTCTTTTCTTCCCATCGGAGAGGGAGGCATGGGCTTGGTTAAAAACACACATCAACCACACAACCCCCCTTAACAAGACCCCCACCAACAGCACTCCATACACAATCACCCATCAATACTCAAACTACCGAAAAGTCTTATCAACATCCCCATACCCCTCTATCTCCATAACTTCCAGGTACCTGTCTAATTCTAATTTGAACTTAACTACTTTTTCTGCTGCCACTACCATTCCAGGGAGACCATTCCATGCATTAACTACTCTCTGAGTGAAAGTCCCCAACCTTACTACCATCTTTACTCTTCTCTCCTTTACTCTCAAGCTATGGCCCCTGGATCTGTCACTGTCTACTCTGTTGAATAATTCATCTTCACTTATTTTATCTGTACCTTTCATTATCTTAAATATCTCTATCATATCTCATCGCAACCGCCTTCTTTCTAGTGAATAAAGCCCTGTCTCCTTCAATTCAATTCAAACTCGGGCTGGACAGCTCAAAGGTGAGTGTGCATACCCCTAGGCCGAAACTATTCTGTCAGCTGCAGGTTAAGTATGGTTAAGTATGCTCTCTCCTAAGTATGGAGGTTAAATATCCATGTAATATTTTGCATCATGTGGTGTTTGGACTTGCATCTTAGGAATTTCCTTCGGGGATTGAGCATAAAGTTAACCTCTATCCCTTGGCAGGACCATCCCTGATATAAAACAGCGATGTTGACTCGATTTGTTGCAAGTCTCTCATGGGAAATGAATAATGTGAGGCCGTGAGGGGAGGTCAGAAAGTTCTATGAATGAGATACAGAACAGTCCAAACATGTCCAAACATTTATTATTTGCAATGTAAGAGTAAGTATTGTGACATGGAAAAGTATGGGGAGATCAATAACTCAATGTGTTAAGAATAATATGGACTGTGATCGAGTAGGATAAATTTTTCTTTTGTATCAAGGAATCAGTTAGAGGTAAGTTGTCTTGCCAAACGTGCACTGATGAGGTAGTGAGCATTCATTATAGAGCAGGATAGGCTAGAATTGTTGTGTAAAACCTGTAACAGGTGAGGCCAGGTGGAGGATTTGTGACCAAAGGCACAAAGGAACATGGAAAGTGCACCGCGTTTGTAAAGGACATCACATGGGCTGTTTGGCGAGAGGACTGTAGACCATGGTGGTGAAGTGAGCTGTGGAGTCCTGGAGCATGGCGTGGTTGCCAAAACGATTGCGCCACCCTGGAGAAGTGGGTGGCCAATGAGAGAAACCTGCCGTGCATGAGCGCGGTCCCAGATATGGAAAGGGCGGTCCCAGAGATGGAAAGAGCTGTGGCTGTGTATGCACTCCTCAGTTTTTTTATTTTTATTTATTTGATACAATGTCGAGGCTCGTATGAGAGCGAGCACACATAATGTACAACAAGGGGAGCAAGAGACAAGAAGGGGGGGGGGAGGGAAGGAAAAAAACAGTGGGGAACAGAGACATGAGATCTGTGGAAGGAAGAGGGATGGGGCGGGGTACACGGGGTAAACCAGGTGGACACTACAGGGACTTTCAGGAAGGAAAGCAGGGAATTTGAAGGTTTGGGGTGGAATGGGGGTAGAAAATATTGTGGTTTTGGTTGGGGGAAGATGAGAGAAGGTGGTAAAAACTGTTTTGAAGACCAGTTTGAGTCTGACTGACTTCTGCATAGATAACATCTCTCTTGCTCTCTCTCGCTTTCTCACTCTCTGTTCCGTTCCCCTCAATGGGAAGGAACTTTTGGAGAGATGTTGGTGTTGTGTCCACCATCATCGTTCTGCAATGCTCCTCATCGCAACCTGCCATCCTGCACGACCTGAGCCTGCTCAAATCAGCATCATGGTGGACCAAGAGACTAACTCGTGCCTGTCATAAGTCCTCACCTGCCTCTTTGGTTCTCGTGAGAGTCTGGTTTTGGTGCCATTATTTGTGGTTAGGCCTTATTTCTCCACTGTGGAAGATTGTGCGTCCCATCATCCCTGTTTGTGTCTGTCGACCGCCAGATCTGTTCCATTATGTATTGTCCATCTTGTCCACCCTGATTCCTATATGCTCTTTTTATTGTAACCATTTTAATTGTAAAGAAATGCTTCTGCCTTTTACATGTGAACATCGCCAGTTTCAGATTTGTTTGAACGAACCTTGAGGGATTTTGAATTGATAAATTAATACAGTAATAATAAGAACACAGTCGCTTCTAATGTGGACATGTAACCCAGGTTGTTATTATTTTGTTTTTTTGCCTATACAGAGCTGTCAGTTGCCTACATACCTAAATAAAGGTATGCGTCAGAAGAACGTGTTTCATGCTTGGAACAAGATCGCCTGAAGGGCAGGTACTCTGCTAGTATATATAATTGATAATAAATGTCGAAATTGATTCCTAAATACACCTCATTACACTTAAAAAAATATTTTTTAATGTGTCTTTGAGTCTTTAGACCTCTGAGTATCATGTTTGTAGAACTTGTTGAATGTTATTTAGAATAACATGGCAGAACTCAGTGGTAGCCTTGTGTTTCCTTGTGTTTGCAAAGCATGGGAAGAGTAGAGGATGCAAGACCAGAAAGGAGGCGGTAGAAGACAAAGATCACCGACTTGTCTGCGATGGCGAAGTGATAAGCCCATACACTCAGCTTCATTGTGGGAGTTTCAATTAATTTTAATGGCCTTCATTCTCTGCAGTGTCAAGCTGAGCAAGGTATGAGGCAGAGGAGCCAGCCCAGAGGGGAGAGCAGTACTCCATCAATCTGCGGATGAAGGCCTTATCGGTGGAAAGGAGTTCACATGTGTCAAGGAAGAACTTTGTATGATGGAAGATGCCATCAGCAACTGGCTTTGGAGGCCAATGTTGAAATGTGTTTTTTCCAAGAAAAAGCATGGCTGATGGTGAGGACCCAGGAGATTGAATGACTGAACTTCGTTGAGGTTTGTTTAGAAAGTAGATAGGAGGGTTTGTCAGACCATCCTTTCAGAGACAGAGACATTTGTTAGGATTGAAAGACATGTATCAAGTGTTTGCCAAGATTGTGATTTTCTTCTCAAGGTCTGAAGAGAGGTAAGAGGCTGCAGCCCGCCTATCTAAAGGACGACGGATATCACAGCAAAGGGTGGAGTCATCAGTAAATATATAAAGAGGATTTCCATAGAGTTGGAGAGATCATTGATTAAGATCAGGAATAGGACTGGGCCCAGAACACTGCCTTGGGCCACTCCAGCCTAAACAGGGAGTGGAGATGAAAGGATTCCGTTGAGAGCCACATTTTTGCTGCGAGAGTAGAGAAAGTCAGTTTGCCATGTGTGGGGTTCACCTTGGATGCCATAGGCTGAGAGTTTGGTGAGTAAGGCAGGATGCCAGATTGTATGAAAAGCATGAGATATGTCCAAGCAAACAGCCCTGATCTCATGTCTGACATTGAGGGCCTCCATCCATTGTTAGGTGAATAAAAGCAGCATGTCCAAGGTAAAGTGATCTGGTCTGAAACCAAACAGGCGATCTGAGACGAGGCTATTGGAGAAAAGAAAGGATTTCATATCAACTGTGATAATGAATTCCATGACTTTGCTGATAATTAGAAGTAACCTTTTATGTTGTGCAGTGATGTTGGTGGATTTCCAAGCAGATGGAAGATGACCAAGTGTAAATGACAGGGTGAAAAGGGCAGAGAGAGTAGATTTTTAGGATATGTGATTTTAGGATTTTAGGATATGTAGATTTTTAGGATAATTTTTAGGATTGGTCCAGTAGCAGGGTCAGAGTCAATGGTTGAAAGAAACAGGTGCAAAAGTACATCGTTAATTATTAGCTTTCCAACAGTACCATTTTTATTATTCTACGACAGCAGGAACCCTTTAGACTGAAGTGTGACATGTACACACACACACACACACACACACACACACACACACACACACACACACACACACACACACACACACACACACACACACACACACACACACACACACACGGATGGACGCTATTCTTTTCAGTAATAGATTATATGTCCAAATGAACTCATGAATTGGACTAAGTTTTGTGTGGATGAGGTATATGTTATTTGAAGGCTCATATTTCTTTTTACCTGGTGAGAATAGGTTTATGGAAATGTGATATGGGTGTGCTGATCCAAATAACCTCTTACTTTATATTCATGTTTATCTAAGAACGAGGTTCATGGATGAAGAAGGTGACATCGAGGGTATGAACTGACAGTGGAGCAACGGCTTAACTCTTGGACATGATGAGCAGCGGAACGATTGAACAGGAATGTAGGAGGGTAGCAGCCTGCAAGTAAGAGGGTTGGGTTAGGAAAGGTTAAATGGGGGTAATAAATAGATTGTAAGTAAGTATAGGGGATGACGTGAAATGGTGATGCTGCTTGAAGCCCTGGAGGGAAGAGTGCGATAGCGCGGCCTCTGGAAGGCAGCTCTATATAACTGCCTTCCATTCTCATAAAGCACTTCCTTGGAATGTGTTATGTATACTAATGGTAATTTATTTACTCGTGTATGGAGCAACTCAGTTCATTGTACATCTTATGTGTCGAATGCCTGCTGTGTTTTGTTTTATCCAAGAAAGCTCGACATTTGTCCATTATGCCTGTGCTAGATCCACACCCCACAGCCCCAACCAAATAATCCAATCTACGAACACACTCACCCTCCCAGGCACCAATCCCACCCACACCCGCATCACAATCCTAATCCGATCCGACATCCACTCAATAGGAAGGGGAAAGGCGAACAGCAGGGGGTGGTGGCATGCGTGAAGAGGTACATCACAGACAGGATATCAACAAAAATGTATGGGTTTTCTTTTTGGTTTAAAAAAAAAAAATGTTGGATGGGTGGGGGAAGGCAGTTAGGTTTGGTTGGATTAACGCGGATGACATGTTGATGCTTGATGACATCCACAACTCAGAAAATCAATATCTTACGATACTTAGACAGTAAAAAGCACACGCAACACCCACAGATCACCCAATTCAATTACAGTCTACCTTCCATTTCCACCTGTACCCATGAGTCTGTTATCTTACAGTAGTGAAGTTAAGAGCCAAGATTATCATAAAGCAATTTCTCAAAATATTTATTTGTCAATTTTAATTTCTTTTTGAGCAGGCTAAATAGGACTTGTACAGGATAAAAGCTGACCAAAATAACTCGGCGTAAGCCGCCCAGCTTAACACTGGTTTTACTAAACGGGGCGACTCGTCGCAGAATGCCTCGTCCTTTTGAGGGATCAATTGCCCCTAAAAGTGTCGAGGTGATGATGTCAAACATGTATTTGCAAACTGCTATATCCATTCTTTAAAAAATTCCAATCTTGCATTGTTGGTTGACTGGTTAAAAACAAGCCGGTCTGGTATTACCATTGAAGATAACTACATGTGGAAAAATATAATCTTGGCTCAGCCACAATAAGCTGGGTCAGCATGAATCATGAAACGAGCAGCAAAGGTTGGAGAATGAATAATGTGTTCCTTATAAACGCTTCAGAGTTGTAGTTTCTTGGTGTTGGGGAAATGAACAAAGGATTATGGCATTGGTTTTGTCTGGCAATGTCATTCCATCATTATGTCTATACACTGGACAGAGCGTTGGAACTTCCGAAACAGTCTCACGGAAAGGCTAATGCTGTGTGGTTTTTCCATAGCCATCCCAGCAGTCAGTCAAGGCAAGAATTTGTAATTTGTTCCAGTGTGCCGGTGACAAGTCCCCTAATCTTCATCGGTAGATGCCGCGGGGTCTTCGACGTGTACGGACAAATGCAGACAGACAGTCCCCATCTTAACATCCATCTGAGGGATGGCACAGTCAATGCAGAAAGGCCTTCACTTGCCTGCAAATTACCAATACGACGGTTTTATGGTCTGGTCGAGAATCAAACCCAGACCAGCCAGTTCAGAGGTATGTGCACTACCTCTGCACCATCCTGACAGATGTCAGGTCAACAAGGGCTTAACCTGCGCACCTGCAAGAGCTTAAGAGCCATACCCTTCAGGCTGGTCCCATCAAACCTTTTCTCAAGTCAGTGTCACAGGTACATGGCCCTTGTAATTGTGCCTAAGACACGTGATTTAAGAGATACGTATTAGAAAAGAGCACTTTATGATAATAGCCTTTCAGTTAGCCTTAGGTAAAGATGGTGGCTTTGTTGGTAGCAGCGACGTAACAGTGAGATACGTGCTTGGCATACAGAGGGAGAAATGAAGAAAGAAAGGGAACGACAGAAAAAAGGGACAGCGAGATGGTGAGACTTGAGCACACAGGCAGAAACAGCGAGAAGTGGTGATAGGGAAGTGACAAATGTACGTTGGCAATTTACTGCAGACATTTTTTGTTTTTAATGAGCATTCATTAATTTTGCGATGTCTTTTTCTTGTCACCACAGACAGGTATCAGTGATGGCTTTCAATAAATACACAATAGCAGTTCCCTGCTCTCTGGCGATATTACTCAGAGTAAGCTTGTACCTTGTGCTGACTTGGTCAAACGAGATGCATTCTGGTTTGCTCGAATCTCTCGGGGACAACTGCATGGACAGCTCGTTCCAATCTCCAACCATCCTTCACTTGCACTCAATGTCTGCATGCACTAAACTACCCATACATGCTGCACACTTCAAAATGGGTCAGACAACGTGGGTCTGATTTTGCAGTTGAATTTGGATAAAAACCCATTGCAGCCATATCACAGATGACCAAAGCTATTTCAGACTGTGACCTTTTCCACCCTCCATCTGTATGTACAATTCTCGAGGGTTCTATCAGAATCCCTCAAAGTGCCTTCAGGTTCATTTGAAGTGTGCAGCACACGCCAAAGCACAAACTATGGCAGAACGACACGAAACGGTCTCTCGTATTTCTCATCCAGTGGTAATTTCTTTTATACTCAGCAAGCGTGAAAATCTTGAAATACCATCGCCCTGCGCGCACTGCAGGACTTAGTGGCGTCCCACCGCCAGACCACTGAACCAGCAAAGCCATTCTTGGCGGCCCGAATGTCAAGTTGGTGCAGTGCTGGCGACGCGTTGCAAGGCCATGCATTCTTATAGTCCAATAATTTCTCTTTCCCTTTTCCTGGATATAGCTGCCTCACCCACAAACTAATCTTTGTCTCTTAAATGCTGCTCACTATATGTTTGAATACATGCATGTGGTATTTAATTCAGCAGCAAGAACTGCTGTCATTCAATTGCACCCCAGTGAGAGTTTGGCATCTCAGGGCATAAATTATGATCTTTGTGTTAAGATCTTCTGGCTATGTTGTATACCTGCTCTTGGAGATGGTGAAGACCTTACGGTCTCTCCTGAGCCCGAGATAGGTGTACCTCTGGGTTTTCCCATTCTGTGTGGATTGGTATACCCAGAGGTGCACCTATCTATGGTTAAAAAGGTCTTCCGGTCTTTTATTGTAGTTTATTGCGTAAAATTGTGTTTAAAGGCCATCGAAGGATTAGCTGAGGTGGATGATATTGAAAATGGTTGCAGAAAAGCAAGGCTATCAAGGTTAAGAGCTTATATCGAAGGTGAGCGACATCAAAAATACAGTATGGGAGAAAGTGCGAGTAATTTCAAAACTGTGGCTGCGTGTGTCCAGACAACTGATGCGTGTAACCAACCTTACTTGCTCTGGAAATACCAATTGGAGAGATCCATTGGTTTTGACGTTGATTCAGGGAAGCTGCGACGGTGCAGCACTTTACAATGGATCATTTGATCTACAATTGAAAAACCACCAAATTTTCCTATAAACTCAACACCAAACAGCAACGCTCCAGCTGTGTACGATACCACAGGTCTGTATGGCGATGGCATCGGAAAAACTACATGGGGAAGACTTGTAGCAAAAGAATTGCATGATTGCAGACAAGTCGTATAGCTTGATGATGTGGTGCTTCCTTATGACACCATGCCAAATGGCAGTTTTCTAATTAGATTCGATTCTGCCAAATGAGATTGTTCAAAGGAAAGTGGTTGCTGTGAACACCTGTGCAGCAAGCCAACCCAGCTCAGCACAAAAACCCATTGAGTTATGTAGCACATACTCTTTGAGAAGGTTATCCCGAAAATAGAGATGGGTTCCCCATTTGATGGAGCAAGCATCTCCGTATGCTGGGATGTCTGCCGCAGGGAACAACCAGGACATGAATAAATCCTGGGACTAAACAAGGCAGCGGTGCTCATTGCAACACCAGGGCTGCATGAAATGCTGCAGCATGGGACAGCATGCAGGTTTGGCATCCTTCAGCAGACAGTAATTGCCAATCCACCACTGATCAGATAGGTTGGCTCACTAATTGCGCCTTTGTCTTATAAGGTTGTGACTTACCGATTACATGCATGTGTCTGTTAATACTTCCCATGATTTATTTTGCAAACATAGAAAAGAAGGCATTGTAAACAAGAAGTTTGTTCAGCTGATCAAGATCAGGTTATTTAGACTTTAGCAAACTATCACAAAGATTGTTTACAGGTGTAGCAAAAACTAACGTGGATGTACACCACGGCAATGTTGAGCCTCATGGCAACATTTCCCTTTTTGTGGTCAGGTTATCCTCAATCTCATGTTCTCGAGCACTCTCATGTTGTCGTCTTATTTATTTATTTTCTGTGATTTTCAGATGTACACAAACATACACCGACGTAGAGAGAATTGCCTTGCTGGGGGATAGAGGGGTGGGGGGGGGGTGGTTTGTGCCCATGACATTTTCCTGGGTACCCCCAGCAAGTTTGAAAAATTTGGTGGAGATTTGCCAGGGGTGTGGAATTGTATAGAAATCAAAGAAATGGCTTCACACGGACATACATACATATATACATACATACATGAACATGCACAAAATCAACTCGCTCTTATGTATACGGATAGTGGACAAAATAAATCAAAACACCAGTGTACACGGGCCGTACAACTTATATGCAAAGTATGGGGCTGCCACAAATATGTGACCAGCGTTTGAAATATGCATATCTCTTCCCGGCAGTCCTCTGATCGTCTGTATATCGGCAGGCTGCAGCTCGAGTCCAGTATTAAGAGCTGGCATGGCCGGAAGAGGAGACCTCAGTGACTTCAAAAGGGATGTAATTGTTGGTGCGGGTTTGGGAGGCTCTTCAGTGACAAATGCTGCAGAAATGGTTAACGTGTCACAAGGAATTGTCTCAAAGGTGATGCCATTCTTGAAAAAGGAAGGAAAGACCTCATTGAAGGGCAATAATGGGTGGAATCGCATATTCGACAAGCGTGATGTATGGGCATTTGTCCGGACAGCGAGGCAAAATAGGAGAGCAATAGCGGACAAACTGTCTGTGAAATTCATCGTGGGTCATGGGTATCCTGCATCATCAAATGGTCAGAAGGGAACTTCGCAGGGCGGTCGCGATGCATAAATCGCTCATAACATCTGGCAATGCCAGTTTGCGGATCCAGTGGTGCAAAAAGCATATGAAATGGACTGCCGAGCAGTGGAGGAACTTGGTATGGTCTGTTGAGTTGTCCATCACCATGTTCTCAACAAATGGACGTGTGCACGTATGGCAACAGCTCAGGGAGCTCTACACCGTCAAGTACCTGGTTCCAGCATTAAAAGGTTCTGGCGGTTCCATATTGGTATGGGAGTACATATTCCTGGTATGGCCTGCGTCCACTCATCCATTTGAAGGCAGGGTCGATGCAGCATGATGCATTACCATCCTGAGCGATCATCTGCATCCCATAGCCTTGTATTAGCTTAGTGGTTAGGGTGGCTGGCCACGAGTTGATCTGGCCATGATCTTCGGGTCATGAGTTTGAGCCCCGTTGGCTGCTGAATGAACACCAGGTTGGGTTGACCCAGCCTGTCATCCTTCCGAGGTCGGTGAAATGAGTACCAGTGTACTGGTAGAGGGGCACAGCATCAGTGGCACAGCCATGCTTCCAAGAAATGATAGCTACCCTGCAGCCAAGATGCCATATGCAAGAACTGCACCCTATGATTTTTCCCTGCTGGGAGGGGTGTGTTTTAGGATGCTCCAGTTCACAAGGCATGTGTTGTCAAAGGGTGGTTTGAGGAGCATGAGGACGAAGTTACCTATCTCCAATGGCCCTCCCAATCGTCGGACCTCAATCCCATAGAGCACTTGTGGGATTGTCTGGGGAGGCACCAAAAACAGCGGTTTCCACCTCCATCAAACTAACGTGAATTGGAGGACTTCCTTGTGGAAGATTGGTGTCACATTCCTGCAGAACAGTTCCAGACCCAGACCCTCCATGCCATACTACGCCTTATCCATGCCATCCTGAATGTACGTGATGGCCCAACACCATACTAATTGACATTCTGTTGGTGTTTCCAAATCTTTGTTTGTCCAACTGATGAGTTTCCATGATGTCACTTCTGTGTGGCAGAGACTCAGAAGGAAGTGACGTCATTGGAAACTCCATTCCTGCACCTTCCGTGCATATAATAAATAAATGTCATTTTCTGTGTGTGCAACACCAATCATGCCAAAACGACTGAGCTAATTGCCACCAAACTTGACACATGGACCAAGTTCGACCTCGTGGTGAACATGGGCTACTTGGTTTCATCTGTAGTTGCCGGGGTTTGGGAGGGAATGTCAAAGAAAATTCTATATGTAAATGTGCATCGTATAGGGCCACCTGATGGTGGTGGTGGCAGAAGGTATTACAAATCATTTGTGGAGACGACTTGCATTTTTGCACTGTACACGTTCCCAGAGAGTGAGAATCCCTAAAGCCAACCTCCACTAATCAGGGGAAGGGAGGGGCGTGGGATTCTGGAGGGAGAGGGGTGGGGTGGGAGGAGGCAGGGGGAGGGGTTGGATGAGTGAGGGGAAGGGGTGGGAGGAGGGAGGGACCCGGCGTTGCCCGGAAATGCCAGGCACTCCTGCAAGTACCCAATAAATCGACGAGCCCATAGTATATTGCAAAACTTTTCACTGGTTGGTTAATGGTGAGTCGTATACATTCATGAGTGAGTTATATAGGTTAAGTTATGCTAAGTTAACCAATGAGCCTGGTGTTGGCGCAGTGGTTAGGGCAGTGGCTTGGGATCCAAAAGGTACTGAGTTCAAGCCCCGTTGGGCCACTGAATTAATACACCAGGGGGTTGACTCAGCCTGTCATCCTTCCGAGGTCGGCGAAGTGAGTACCAGTGTACTGGGCCGGTGTATACCCCGGTTAAAATAGGTGTACCATATCCCTGTGTCGTTAGAGGCGACCAGGGTTGCGTCATGAAGGGCATCCGGCGTAAAACATGTGCCAAATCACTATGTGGATCATACGGATGATCCGCTGTGGCGACCCCTAACGGGAGCAGCCGAAAGAAGAAGATGCTAAGTTAACCAATATAACTAGTTAACCTATGTATCATTATAATCATCAGCTTCCTCTGCCATTTTGATATGAAAGTAGGCTGTCATGACCCACTTTTGTCATCATGATGTATGCTCAGGGAGCTAGGAGGTATCGTGGGCCTTTCTCTTCATTGAAATACACCATAGCATCTCTAAGCCCACCAGCGACAGGAATCGATGCTGGTAAATTGGTCCCCAGCCTCGCATCCATCTGAGGCACAACGTACTCATTGATGCAACGCCTTACCTGTGAATCGCAAGTCTTGACAGCTTATATTCAGGTCTGGAATCGAACCCAGACAAGACAGCCTAATGTCAGTGTCGGATCAGATCATTATTGCACAAACATTTGCATTGGCAGGATCTGTTTGCTGAAAATCTCGTACGTCACATTTGGCTTTGCATTATTTCATTTGCACCCTTTTCGAACTATGTATGGTATGTGCTGAAATATTAATAAAATGACAAAAATCATTCCTCTCCCTCTCGTTCCATCTCAAGGAGCCGTCGAGCTGCTGCCCATTGATCTGCCGTGATATCTGTAAATGTAGAGAGCTTTCTGCCTCTAGTGGGAAGGCAGAGCTAATCCAAGAAAGGTAGCCCAAGGCACTTGGTGGGTTCATGAGCATCTACTTATCACACAGCACTCCCCAAAAGTGGATGTATCTTTCGATGATGTCAAGCCATGAGGATTCCCGATTGTTTTCCAAAATCGATTTTATTTTCCACTTGGGAGAAAGAGGGAGGGGACTTTATTTATCTGCTGGTTCATGTTATCCCCAGCACATCAAGTAATTATTGACGCAAAGGCAGTGAGGCATGTGAGCTGTGCATCATGTTTACCTCCCGGAGCCACCGGGTGAGATTCAGCAGAAATATACCAATCCAAACCCAATGTCCCTCACCCCTTCAATCTCAGTTTGTGATGTTGATAAAAAGACATGGTTTTGGGGACAGGAGGGTTGTGCTCTGAAATACAAACTAAGAATTAAAAAATCCTTCCCATGTCCTTTTTTCTCAAAACTGTGCATGGTAAGGTATAATATGAACTCCTTAGTTTAATGCTTGTAGGGTTACCCGGTGTTGCCCGGGTGTGGGGTGGGGGGAGGAGGGAGTAGGGGGGGGAGTACTGAGAAGTGGGAGAAGCAGGAGAGCCGGCAGAGCTGAGAATGGGGCAGGTGGATCAGGGGCAGGAGAACTGACTGGTGAGGGTGGAACTGTGCAGGGGGTAGGAGAGCCAGAACACCAGTGGGTAAAGGGGTCTCTTTTATTTTTTTGTATATATTGTTGAGGCTCGTATGAGAGCGAACACACAACGCACAGCAAGGGGGGCATGAGACAAGAGGGGGGGGGGGAGGGAAGGACAAAACAGTGGGGAACAGAGACATTCGGAGATCTGTGGAAGGGAGAGGGGGTGGGAAACAAGGGGTATACAAGATGGACATTGCAGGGACTTTCAGAAAGGAAAGCAGGGAATTTGAACTAGGTGAGTTTGGGGTAGATCAACGGGGGTAAAAAAGATCAAGGTTTTGGATGGGGAAGATAAGAGGTGGTGGTGAACAGCTGTTTTTAAGGCTTGGAGGGAAGAATGGGATTGAAGAGAGTGCGTGAGTTTATTCCAAAGGTGGGGAAAAAGAGGAATGAAAGAGTGAAGGTGATCAGCGATTCGTGATTTTGGTAGTTTTTCCAGAAGGGGGTTGCTGGCGGACCTTGAGCACCCTGTGGAAATGTGGTGGGGACATATCACAGACAGAGCGGGGGGGGGGGGGCGAGACCGGAGAGGAGATGGTCGAAGACAGAAAGACCATCAACCTGCCTGTCATGAGAGAGTGAAAGGCCCAAAGACTCAGCCATACCACGGTATATGCCAATGATCCAAAATGCCTTGGTTTTCACAGCATGAAGCCGAGAAAGGTGAGAGGCAGGAGCACCAGCCCAGAGGGGAGAGCAGTACTCCATCAGGTTGCGGACAAAAGCTTCACGTAAGTGGTCAGGAGTTCAGGTCAGCTATGGAAGGACTTTGCACGACGGAGGATTCCCAGTTGGCAACTGGCTTTGGAGGCCAGGTTGGAAATGTGGCTTTTCTTGGAAAGATCATGGCAGATAGTGAGACCCATTGGCTTGAATGAAAGGACTTCTTCCAGAGATTGTTGAGAAAGTAGATGGGGGAGGGGGTGGGGGTTTGAAACGGTTCTTTCGGAGAGACATAGTGGGAATGTGTGATTTGTCCGGATTGAAAGACATGTTCCATGTGTTGGATCAATTTGTGATTTTTATCTAGATCTGCAGAGAGCAAAGAAGCTGCTGCTTGCTGGTACAAGGGATGACATATGGTACGACAGAGGGTGGAGTCATCAGCAAAGAGATAAAGAGGATTTCCAGAGAGTTGGAGAGATCATTGATGAAAACCAGAAAAAGAATAGGGCCAATAACACTGCCTTGAGGAACTCCAGCCTGGGCAGGAAGTGTGGACAAGAGAACTCCATTTCGGGCCACTACAGTGTTGACTGCAACAGGAGAGGAAGTCTGTGAGCCATGAGTGGAGATGGCCTTGGATATCATAGGAAGAGAGTTTGGTGAGCAGAGCAGGGTCCCAGACCGTGTCAAAAGCACGCAATATGTCTCGGGATATGGCTCTGATTTCATGTCTGGCATTGAGGACCTCCATCCATTGTTGGGAGAGCAGAAGCAGCATATCCAGGGAAGAGTTACCTGGTCTGAAACCAAATTGATGATCAGAAATCAGGCCATTGGAGAAGAGGAAGGATTTAATATCTGAAGTGTTGATGGATTCCATAACCTTGCTGATGATTGGGAGAAGGCTGATTGGTCTATAGTTGCAGGGATCTGTTTTTGCACCTTTTTGATGCAGGGTGGTAATGTTTGCTGACTTCCAAGCAGATGGCAGGTGACCTTGAGCAAATGAGAGGGTGAATAGAACAGAGAGAGGTGAACAAGAGCAGAGGAGCAGGTTTTTAGGACATGTGGGCTGATGCCGTCTCGACTGGTTGCAGAATCTGAGTCAAGGTTTAACAGCAAGCTCTCCACTTTGTCAGAAGAAAAGGACACAGAGTTCAGGGACAGTTGGGTGCGACTGGGTAAGGTGGGCACAGAAAGGGATGGGTTTTGGACACAAGATTTAGATGCAAACACCGAGTTTGGGCATTCAGCCTTTTCACGTGGGGTATCAGCAGTGCAGCCATTTGAGGTAACTAGTGCGGGCCCGTAGGTGCGTGCCAGTCTGTGCAGCTTCTTTCCTTCGCTCTCGTAAACGACGACTGGATTGGGGCATTGTTTCAATTAGATCGGACCAACCGTATCATAAATGGCCATAACTTGGGAAACATACTGAGGTCCTCAGCGTCAATTGTGACATCATATCAATGGAAGAAGAAGAATTATGATGCCCTTCTCTCTCCCCCCCTCTCTCACCCCGAGTCTCGCCCCTCTCTTCCCTCAAAACATTAATTGTGACGTCATAGCACCGTGTTCTGTCATTGGTTGACAGACGTTATTGGTCATTATTGGTTGACAGACAATATATAGGTCGTTATTGGTTGACAGACATTGGTCATTGTATCACGTTATTCTTTTTATTACTGCCAATTATTGTGCTATTATTATTATTAATATGCTGTTATCATTATTCTGAGATATCTTTGGGAAAAAATTGCATGATAAGGTGGAACGACACTTCAGCTGAGATATATACACCTCTCCAACACTGAAAAAAGCAATAAAATGGCCGTAACTTGGGAACCGCTCGTCCGATTAATATCAAACCTTGAAATGGCACATCCGCGGGTCCCTGGCAATATTCCGGGCAAGTTTCAATCAGATCGGACCGGTGGTCGTCGAGAAACAGCGATCGCAGACAGATAGACAGACACACACACACACACACACACACACACACACACACACACACACACACACACACACACACACACACACACACAGCTGGAATTATAGATAGATGGAGGGGATGGAGGGGGGACATACACCAGAAACAAATTTGATGAGATGCCACCAGGATTTAGAGGAGGGAGAGAGGTTTGAGAGTTCAGACTCGAGATGAGAAAGATGTTTTCTGGCTCTCCTGAGGGTAGATACAGACTTGTTCCGAGCTTTATGGAAGGAACTGAGATTACTTTCAGTTGGGTTTGCTTTCCATGAGGCAAAGGCAAGTTGTTTCAGGACAACTGCCTCGCCACAAGCTTCAGTGAACCATGGGCAGGAGGAAAGGTAGGGCAACTGAAGACAAGAAAGGATAAATCTATGCATGAGAGAGAGCAAGTTTCTTTGAAAGAATTCCCAGGACGAGTTGATGTTGGAGAAAGTCGCGATCAGAGACCAGTCTAGAAGTTTGAGGGCTGCTTGGAGACCCTGCCAGTTGGCCTGAGTGAAATGCCAGCCTCGACGGTGCTGAGGTGGTTCTCTAATAGCAGCCAGAGCGATGTTTACTTTGACAAGCATGTGATCAGTAGAACCGATTGGAGTGGAGAAAGAACAGCAGAAATTTTGAGGGAAATTTGTCAAAATCAGATCCAGAAGAGATGGAATACCATTGGTTGAGATCCGGGTCGGGAAGTTGACTGATTAAGTCAGTCCCAATGAGTTGCAGAAGTCTTTTGCTGAAGTGCCATGGCAGGTGAGAGAGGTACCCACACCTAGCCAACTGGCATGATGACAAATTAAGTCACAACATATGAGGAAGAGAGAGTTTAGATGAGAGGATAGAAGGTGGTCCATGTTTTCGGATGGTGAGGTGTAAATGGAGTCATCACTGTTTGGTGGATGGTACAGCACACATATAAACATGAGGTGGGAGTGGAGGGAATCCGTAGCCAGAGATATTCCTGGGGATGTGGGGGAGTGAGGGCAGTCCATGGAGAGTGAAGAATAGTCTTTGATGAAGAGAGCAACTCCTCCACCAGGACAAGGCTCAGGTCTGTCAAACCGGAGGAGGGAGTAACCAGGGAGAAATACTAGAGAGTCAGAGACGTCTTGAAGGAGCAAAGTTTCTGTTAGGCAGATTATGTCTGGTTTGTCAGTGGCAACCTGTATGGAAAGATCTGTAAGGTTTGAGCAAAGGTCCAGGATATTGGAGGTCCACACTGTTAATGAAGAGGGAGGGGAGGAGGCTTTGGGTGCAGGGAAGGGAAGGGGAGGGAGAGGTCAGTACAAGGGAGGAGGGGGTGGGGGGAAGGTAAGGAGAGTTGGTGAAAGAGTGTGGGGGGTTGCAGAAGAGCTAGGGGAGGGGCTGAATGAAGAGGAGAAAAGGCTCTGTGGTGCTGGGTTGAAGTACACTGGGGAGTAATAAGAGAGGGGGCAGAAGGCAGTTGAGGAATTGAGGAGGTAGAGTGATGAGATGGAAGAGAGAGGGCAGGGAAAGGAGGCAGTTTTGTGGATGTGAGGGGATAACTTTGAGAAGGGTGAGTGAGGGGGGTGAATGGAGGGAGAAGAGTGAGTGTGGACGGTTCAGGGAGAAAGTTGAGGGGGAAGCTTGGAGGGGGAAGTGTCATGGTTGCTTTGAGTGGGAGAGGTGAGAGGGGTGAATTGGCATTGAAGTTGGAAAAAAAAGGATGATTGATGGAAAGTAATCATGTTTAGCAAACTGGTTTTTTTAATTTTTAGTTCAGAAATGTGATTAAAGACATTTCTTGAGGGATGCAATAAAGGCGAATTAAGAGAATGGAGAGAAGAAAAGTTGTAACAGTAAGATTTTTTTAGACAAGGTATGAAGGAAAGATCAAAATGAGAGCAGTCTGTTGAAATAGGAAAAGTGTTGAATTATGATAAAGTAATGAGAACCACACGTGAGAAAGAGGAAGATGAAGCATTATAAGAGACCGTTTTTTATTATTATTATTATTACTATTACGAGCATATACCCGTGCTCCGCACAGAGTTGAATGGGTGGTAAAAGGTGGATGGAGCATAATAGTTGATGTTCTGGGAAGCTGGGGAGGGTGTCATTAGGGATGTCATGCACTATGGTTACCTGTCCTTAGTTTTCTAAAGGATCTCCCTGTAGATGACATTTTGGGTGAGTGTCTTGTTGCTGAATAGTCCTTGTGAGGAATTATTATCCACTTTGATAGATATATAGGAGTAACCTATTGCACGTGAAAAAACAACTTATAGTTGGCCATGGGAGAACATAGGGGCTGGGAGGTATATTCCGAGTTTGTCAAATGTTTGGCCCTGGGATTTGTTTATGGTCTTCGAGTATGCGGGTCTGACTGGAAATTGCATCCTCTGCAGTGTGACTGGAAGGTTGGCGTCTGATGGGGCAAGTTTAACATGATATAGGCCTAGCCCTAGACTAAACAGGAGCAGTGGAGGGTGAACGAGAATCAGAATGCAAATTTCAATGAACGGCACTTTTTTGCGCACATCCGATGATCGAACACCGCTTGGACGCTTTAATTTGAAGATCACACACACAAGACACAACACAGGTAATGATGGCGGTTGATATTGACAATTGATGTGATGAGCGGCAGTTGTTTGGGTGCATCCGATAATCAAACACCTCTAATTTGAACAGTTAACACGCACGCATTCAAGGTACAGAATCTATTGTCGGACACCGCGCTTTCGAAGAACAAAGAAAAGAAGAGAATCCGGGCAATGAAGGGATGACCTCATACCCATTCCCTGGTTCCCCCTACCTTCAGATTATAGCCTTTGATGTTATCTGGACGTAGGCCTATTGCAACTTATTTTCGGGTGTTGCTAAATATGTACGTTAGATTTCAGACAAAATTGACAGTATAAAAGGGCGTGTTCAGTCCAGGAAGAACGTTAGATTTCAGACAAAAATTGACAGTCGAAGAGGGCGTGTTCAGTCCGGGAAGTACGTTAGATTTCAGACACAAATTGACAGTCGAAGAGGGCGTGTTCAGTCCGGGAAGTACATTGGATTTCAGACACAAAGTGACAGTCTAAGAGGGCGTGTTCAGTCCGGGAAGTACGTTGGAGTTTAGACACAAAGTGACAGTCTAAGAGGGCGTGTTCAGTCCGGGAAGTACGTTGGAGTTTAGACACAAAGTGACAGTCTAAGAGGGCGTGTTCAGTCCGGGAAGTACTTTGGAGTTTAGACACAAAGTGACAGTCTAAGAGGGCGTGTTCAGTCCGGGAAGTACGTTGGAGTTTAGACACAAAGTGACAGTCTAAGAGGGCGTGTTCAGTCCGGGAAGTACGTTGGATTTCAGACACAAAGTGACAGTCGAAGAGGGCGTGTTCAGTCCGGGAAGTACGTTGGATTTCAGACACAAATTGACAGTCGAAGAGGGCGTGTTCAGTCCGGGAAGTACGTTGGATTTCAGACACAAATTGACAATCTAAGAGGGCGTGTTCAGTCCAGGAAGTTCGTTGGATTTCAGACACAAAGTGACAGTCTAAGAGGGCGTGTTCAGTCCGGGAAGTACGTTGGAGTTTAGACACAAAGTGACAGTCTAAGAGGGTGTGTTCAGAATGGGAAGAACGTTGGATTTCAGACATAAATTGACAGTTGAAGAGGGCGTGTTCAGTCCGGGAAGTACGTTGGATTTCAGACACAAAGTGACAGTCTAAGAGGGCGTGTTCAGTACGGGAAGTACGTTGGATTTCAGACACAAAGTGACAGTCTAAGAGGGCGTGTTCAGTCCGGGAAGTACATTGGATTTCAGACACAAAGTGACAGTCCAAGAGGGCGTGTTCAGTTCGGGAAGTACGTTGGATTTCAGACACAAAGTGACAGTCTAAGAGGGCGTGTTCAGTGTGGGAAGTACATTGTATTTCAGACACAAAGTGACAGTCTAAGAGGGCGTGTTCAGTCCGGGAAGTACGTTGGATTTCAGACACAAAGTGACAGTCTAAGAGGGCGTGTTCAGTACGGGAAGTACGTTGGATTTCAGACACAAAGTGACAGTCTAAGAGGGCGTGTTCAGTGCGGGAAGTACGTTGGATTTTAGACACAAAGTGACAGTCTAAGAGGGCGTGTTCAGTTCGGGAAGTACGTTGGATTTTAGACACAAAGTGACAGTCTAAGAGGGCGTGTTCAGTATGGGAAGTACATTGGATTTCAGACACAAAGTGACAGTCCAAGAGGGCGTGTTCAGTTCGGGAAGTACGTTGGATTTTAGACACAAAGTGACAGTCTAAGAGGGCGTGTTCAGTGTGGGAAGTACATTGTATTTCAGACACAAAGTGACAGTCTAAGAGGGCGTGTTCAGTTCGGGAAGTACGTTGGATTTCAGACACAAAGTGACAGTCTAAGAGGGCGTGTTCAGTCCGGGAAGTACGTTGGATTTCAGACACAAAGTGACAGTCTAAGAGGGCGTGTTCAGTCCGGGAAGTACGTTGGATTTCAGACACAAAGTGACAGTCTAAGAGGGCGTGTTCAGTACGGGAAGTTCGTTGGATTTCAGACACAAAGTGACAGTCTAAGAGGGCGTGTTCAGTCCGGGAAGTACGTTGGAGTTTAGACACAAAGTGACAGTCTAAGAGGGCGTGTTCAGTCCGGGAAGTACGTTGGAGTTTAGACACAAAGTGACAGTCTAAGAGGGCGTGTTCAGTCCGGGAAGTACGTTGGAGTTTAGACACAAAGTGACAGTCTAAGAGGGTGTGTTCAGAATGGGAAGAACGTTGGATTTCAGACATAAATTGACAGTTGAAGAGGGCATGTTCAGTCCGGGAAGTACGTTGGATTTCAGACACAAAGTGACAGTCTAAGAGGGCGTGTTCAGTACGGGAAGTACGTTGGATTTCAGACACAAAGTGACAGTCGAAGAGGGCGTGTTCAGTCCGGGAAGTACGTTGGAGTTTAGACACAAAGTGACAGTCTAAGAGGGCGTGTTCAGTCCGGGAAGTACGTTGGATTTCAGACACAAAGTGACAGTCGAAGAGGGCGTGTTCAGTCCGGGAAGTACGTTGGATTTCAGACACAAATTGACAGTCGAAGAGGGCGTGTTCAGTCCGGGAAGTACGTTGGATTTCAGACACAAATTGACAATCTAAGAGGGCGTGTTCAGTCCAGGAAGTTCGTTGGATTTCAGACACAAAGTGACAGTCTAAGAGGGCGTGTTCAGAATGGGAAGAACGTTGGATTTCAGACATAAATTGACAGTTGAAGAGGGCGTGTTCAGTCCGGGAAGTACGTTGGATTTCAGACACAAAGTGACAGTCTAAGAGGGCGTGTTCAGTACGGGAAGTACGTTGGATTTCAGACACAAAGTGACAGTCTAAGAGGGCGTGTTCAGAATGGGAAGAACGTTGGATTTCAGACATAAATTGACAGTTGAAGAGGGCGTGTTCAGTCCGGGAAGTACGTTGGATTTCAGACACAAAGTGACAGTCTAAGAGGGCGTGTTCAGTACGGGAAGTACGTTGGATTTCAGACACAAAGTGACAGTCTAAGAGGGCGTGTTCAGTACGGGAAGTACGTTGGATTTCAGACACAAAGTGACAGTCCAAGAGGGCGTGTTCAGTATGGGAAGTACATTGGATTTCAGACACAAAGTGACAGTCCAAGAGGGCGTGTTCAGTTCGGGAAGTACGTTGGATTTCAGACACAAAGTGACAGTCTAAGAGCGCGTGTTCAGTATGGGAAGTACGTTGGATTTTAGACACAAAGTGACAGTCTAAGAGGGCGTGTTCAGTACGGGAAGTACGTTGGATTTCAGACACAAAGTGACAGTCTAAGAGGGCGTGTTCAGTATGGGAAGTACGTTGGATTTTAGACACAAAGTGACAGTCTAAGAGGGCGTGTTCAGTCCGGGAAGTACGTTGGATTTTAGACACAAAGTGACAGTCTAAGAGGGCGTGTTCAGTACGGGAAGTACATTGTATTTCAGACACAAAGTGACAGTCGAAGAGGGCGTGTTCAGTTCGGGAAGTACGTTGGATTTCAGACACAAAGTGACAGTCTAAGAGGGCGTGTTCAGTATGGGAAGTACATTGTATTTCAGACACAAAGTGCCAGCATGTGCAGAAGAGGGTTTTACATTGCAAACGCTGTTTTCGAGGAGTGGCATTACGCCTCTCGGCGGTGATGGTCTGTCGAAGACAGACGTAATGACTGTGGTGAATTGAGGTGAATTGAGGGACATGACGCGGGATCACATGTTGTGCGTCTCGCGTATAAGGGGAGGTCTCCGCGGCACGGGGTGATTGTCCCCGGGGCATTGCCATTTACATCGGCTGTTCACTTGGTGCTCATTGACTGAAGGTGCTCATTGACTGGTGAGAATGGAGATTATATCGAACTCCGTGCTCACGCGGATTTAGTCTGCGATGATTAGTTGCACGTGTATACCTTACTGCTTATGTACTCCTAGCTGAACCTGTATTCCCCGGTGTGCCCGCAGAAGCGGCTCCAATCAAATGGAATAAAGCCTAAACTCTGAAGGTTCTTCTCTCGCTCTCATTTCAATTTATTCCATTTGGTTTTCTCGGCTCTCTCAACCAACGATGGACAAGATCTACAAACCAGAGAGGTTCAACGCAGACCCAAACGCGACTGACGCAGAAATGAAATGGTCGCATTGGTTCTGTTCCTTCTCACACTATCTGACCATCATCGAGGAGGGAGCTGACAAATTTGCCGCTCTCGTGAATCATGTCTCGCCCAGCGTGTACAGGCTCTTCTCGGAGTGCGACACTTACGAAGCAGCGATCGACGTGCTGCAGGCGCTCTACGTGAAGCCCAAGAACGAGGTATACATACGACATCTTCTCAACACACGCAAGCAAGCTGCCGGGGAGACAATCGATCAGTTCCTGCAAGCTCTGAATCAGCTGGGAAAAGACGGCAGCTTCCGGGCCGTAAGCGCCGAGGAACACCGAAAGGAAGCGACACGGGAGGCATTCATCCAAGGACTCAGATCAGCCCACATACGGCAACGCTTACTAGAGAAAGCGCAACCCACTCTTGACAAGGTAGTCGATCAGGCACGAGCGATGGATACGGCTCAGCAGCAATCTGAGTCATTTGGGACACCGATGCTGCTAATGAACGCTGCTACGATGGGAACCCAAGGAACCCCACTGGCACAGACACAGCCAGACATAGGGGATGGAGAAACACCCGAGGAGCCGGATACCCAGGCCACGTCAAACTCCTCAGCAACTGCTCCGGTTGGTAAATGCTTCTTTTGTGGGTACAAAAGGCACCCTCGTCAAAAATGCCCCGCCAGAGATGCCACATGCATGAATTGCGACAAGAAAGGGCATTATGCCAGGGTATGTAAATCTACTCTAAGGAGAAATAAACCCACTTCTGCGGCTCTCTACTTGCAAAATAAATTAACTGCAGCCTCCCCGGGGAATCTATCCAAGGCTATCATCAACGTACGAATTAACGGGCATATGGCTGAGGCACTGATTGATACCGGTAGCTCTGAAAGTTTCGTCAACAGCTCGCTAGTAAAAGGCAGGAAATGGATAATCCACCCGACAGACAATACGGTATGCATGGCCGCCACCTCACTACAATCCCGCGTACGAGGGTACTGCAATGTTGAATTGGACGTAAAAGGGTACACGCATCGGGATGTAAGGGTACTGGTGCTTCGTGATTTGTGCGCAGACGTAATTCTGGGTCATAATGTCCTCAAGCAGCACACGAGCGTCGAAATACCCTTTGGAGGAAGCAAGCCTCGTCTAATTTTAAATGCGTTGACCACCGCGGAGGTGACGTCCCCCCAGCTGTTCGCTAACTTGTCGCCGGTCTGCAAACCGATAGCGATTAAATCGCGGCGATATACCACTGCTGACATGAATTTCATCACCTCAGAAACCAAGCGATTACTGGAAGAAGGAATTATAGAACCGAGCGATTCGCCATGGCGCGCACAGGTGTTAGTAACCAGCAGTCAGAACCATAAGAAACGAATGGTTGTCGATTATTCCCAAACGGTCAATCGCTTTACCCAACTCGATGCCTACCTCCTGCCGCGCATAGATGAGATGGTCGAACGCGTGGCCAATTATAAGGTATTCAGCACCATCGACTTGCGAAGCGCCTATCACCAAATTCCCATCCGAGAGGAAGACAAACCTTACACCGCATTCCAGGCAGGGAGGCGCCTCTACCAGTTCAGAAGGATACCATTCGGTGTCACGAATGGAGTAGCTTGCTTCCAACGGGTTATGGACGACATCATCTCAGATGAAAACCTCAAAGACACTTTTGTTTACGTGGACAATGTCACAGTGTGCGGTAGGGATCAGGGGGAGCATGATAGGAATCTGGACAGATTCTTGAGCATTGCTAGAAAATATAATCTGACTCTCAACTACGAGAAATGCGTATTCTCGGCAAGGTCAATTGACCTTCTCGGCTACACGATAGCCGACGGCACGATTAAGCCTGATCCTGAACGATTGCGCCCGCTCCGTGAGCTACCACCACCTCAGGACTTGCAGACAATGCGCCGGGTGATCGGCATGTTCGCTTACTATGCGAGATGGATTTCGCAATACTCCGAGAAAATACATCCCCTAGTGCATTGCAAAAACTTCCCACCAGATGCCGCTGTTGTAAGAGCTTTCTACAGCCTCAAAGATGATATCAGTAATTCCGTGGTTTAATCGATCGATAGCTCGGTGCCCTTCGTGGTGGAAACCGACGCTTCAGATCACGCGATAGCTGCTACACTTAATCAGTCTGGGCGGCCGGTCGCGTTCTTCTCGAGAACTCTCTCTAGAAGCGAGCAGAGACACTCAGCGATAGAGAAGGAAGTGTACGCCATCGTCGAAGCGCTGCGGAAATGGAGACATTATTTACTGGGAAACCACTTCACGCTCGTTACGGACCAACGATCCGTGGCATTCATGTTTGATGGGAAAAATAACGGGAAAATTAAGAATGAAAAAATTATGAGATGGCGGATAGACCTAGCTTGCTACAGTTACGACATTGTTTACCGGCCCGGGAAGGAAAACCCTGCTGCAGATACCTTCTCTCGGGTCTACAGTTCGGCAACAATCAGTCGGGCTTTGCAAGACCTACACGTGTCTCTCTGTCACCCAGGGGTAACCAGAATGGCACATTTCGTGCGCAGACAAAATCTTCCCTATTCTGTTGAAGATATTAAACAAATGAATGCTTCATGCCCTGTTTGTGCTGAACTAAAACCCAGATTCTATGGCGCGGCATCTGGCAGACTGATCAAGGCCACTTCCCCCTTCGAGAGACTAAACATCGACTTCAAAGAGCCCCTGCCGACCGAGACAGACAACAGATACATATTCACCATTGTTGATGAATATTCAAGGTTCCCTTTCGCATTTCCTTGCTCGGATATGACCTCGGGCACTGTCGTGAGATGTCTCTCTGACCTCTTCGCTATGTTTGGGAAACCTTTGTACATACATTCAGACAGAGGGCCGTGTTTCATGTCGGCCGGGTTAAAGCAATTCCTACTAGAACTCGGCATAGCAACTAGTCGAACGACGGGTTACAACCCACAGGGTAACGGGCAGGTGGAACGGTATAACGGGGTTATTTGGAAAGCCGTAACTCTGGCGTTGAAATCAAGAGGACTGGGCCCCGAGCGGTGGGAGGTTACTCTTCCCGACGCTCTGAATTCCATACGCTCTTTGCTCTGCACGTCCACCAATGCAACTCCTCACGAACGAATGTTTACTCACCAGCGACGTTATGTTGACGGCCAATCGGTGCCCAACTGGCTGACCCATCCCGGAACAGTGTTCATGAAACGCCCGGTACGACAAAGCAAGTATGAACCCCTGGTGGAGGGGGTCGAACTCATTGACACTAATCCAGAGTATGCTCATGTCAGGCTCCCGGATGGCAGGGAGACCACTGTGTCGGTTCGCCATCTGGCTCCCTCAGGTACTCCTCCCGCAGGTACACCACCTTCTGGCACTCCTCCTTCTGACATCCCCTCCCCAGGTGTTCCCCCCCAGGAACTCCACCGGGCGACGGGGCTGCCGCGTTCCACCCGAGAGCGATCGAGGAGTCATCCCCGGCACAAGTCGAGGCTCACCAAGAGGATCGGGAGCCTCCCTCAAGTGAAACTGCCATTTACTCCCGGAGAGGTCGACGAATAAGGCCCCCTCGACGACTCAATCTGTAAAGGGGATTATCGGCATTCTCGCTGCTCATGCTCCTATATGCTCATTATATCATATATCGATGCTCATTACCATGCTCCTACAACTCAAAATAATCACTGCTTGGCATGTATGCTTCTGTAGACCTATTAGTCCGCGTTGCTTGAAATGTATACTCCTATAATGCTAAAGCAATCATGGTGTGTAAGTTGGGCCCCTAGTTGCATTTTAAAGGTGGGGAGAATGTGGTGAATTGAGGTGAATTGAGGGACATGACGCGGGATCACATGTTGTGCGTCTCACGTATAAGGGGAGGTCTCCGCGGCACGGGGTGATTGTCCCCGGGGCATTGCCATTTACATCGGCTGTTCACTTGGTGCTCATTGACTGAAGGTGCTCATTGACTGGTGAGAATGGAGATTATATCGAACTCCGTGCTTACGCGGATTTAGTCTGCAATGATTAATTGCACATGTATACGTTACTGCTTATGTACTCCTAGCTGAACCTGTATTCCCCGGTGTGCCCACAGAAGCGGCTCCAATCAAATGGAATAAAGCCTAAACTCTGAAGGTTCTTCTCTCGCTCTCATTTCAATGACGTCAGTGAATGACCGATGATGTCATGACGGAATTACGCCTCTCAATCGGTGACGTCACACGTCACCATGCAAACGAACGTAAAAATTAGAAAATCGCCCAAAATTCCCAAACCTGTCCGTCTGGTGCGATCTCACATAGCCCATGATGTTCATTAGACCACAGAGCACCCGCATGCCGAAAGTGGCGACAATCCGTCCGGCAGTTTTGGAGGAGATACGTCAAATTACGCGTAGACGTCAACAGAAATAATATAGATTATTTTAATTTTTTATGACAGACATTGCATGATATTAGGTAAAGGAAAGCTTGAAGAAAAATCGTGAGGTGAATGGTGAATTTGGATCGGTAAACGCAGAAGGTAGAAACAGATCACGTGGTCACGGGAGAAGCAGCACGTGGTCACGGGAGCTTTTATAGTTAAAAGTGAATTTATTTACTTATTTAGTTTATTTTTAAAATAAGGATTGCTTAAGATTCGGAAAAGAAAAGGTTGAAGTAAAATCGTGGAGATGTATGGTAAATTGGAACGGTAAACGCAGAATGAAGCTGATGGATCGATGAAAAGTGCCAGGAAGATGGTAGAGAGACACGTGGTTTCAGGTGTATATTTAGAAAGGATACAAGGAAAAATTATTATTTTTTTGATGGATTTTTGAAGATTAGGTAAGATTAGGGAATGGGGTTGTAGGAAGAAATCGTGAAGGTGATGGTGAGAGTGGTCAGCTCAAGTAGAAGAAAGATGGTGTGCCGGCAGAAGAAGGAGGATCGGTACTCATGTGTATGGAGGGAGAAAGGGTTGTTGTTTTTTTTGTTATTTTTTTTTTAATTAAGGGCAAGAAACAGAGGGTGTAGTTGGGAGGGATAGATGGGGGGTGTTGGGAAAATAGGAATTGATGGTAATAGGGAGAGAATACAATAAAAACGATTGTGCACCTAAATGGGAAGGACGGATAGGCCTCAAGAAACCTGATAAGACAAGGTCGACAAAAACTCACAAAATAGCACGATTTTTGAAACAAAACCGAACTCGAACACACAGTAAACATGTAGGTGAGAAAATAAACAGTTAAAACAGGACATATAACGACTGGAAACTTAACTTTGAGAAAGCCGGAAAAGACCCCTGAAAGAAGCTACCTTTGCCCCAAACCTGGAACCGGAAGTCTTCAGGGTTCTTACAGGTTCTTGGGGGTGTTAAGGGTCTTTGAGGTCTTAAAGGGTCTTACAGTTCTTAAGGGTCTTCAAAGTCTTAAGGGTTATTGGGGTCTTAAGGGTCTTCTGGCTCTAAGGAGTCTTGGGATCTTAAGGGTCAAAGGAGTCTTCAAGAGTCTTTGGGATCTTAACCGTCTTTGGGGTCCAAAGAGTCTTTGGGGGTATTCGGAGTTTTAATGAGTCTTAATTGTGTTCGGGAAATTCAATTTCTTAAGGGTCTTATGGGTCTTCAGGGCTTTAAGGTGTCTTATCTCTCAAGCGTGTGGAAGGTCTTCTCTCAAGCATGTATTCGAATCTCTCAAGCATGTAAAAAAGGTCTTATGGTTCTTCAGGGGTCTTTAAAGGCTGAGGTTTTGGATGAAAATACACTTAGGCCAACCCCCGGGTCGGACTTGGTCTGTGTGCCCAATTTGGTGGTTGTTGGCTCAGCGGTCTTTGCAATATACACAGACAGACAGACATACATCTGATGAATCTTATTTATATTATTAGAATTATTAGATTACTAGTGCATGCCCGTAGGTGCGAAAAAATAAATAAATAAATAAACTTTCAAACCACGTGCCAGAAACAACCACAGGCGGTTCCTTCGCTCTCGCGTGCCCGTACGTGCGTGGCCGTACGTGCAAAAAAAAACAACAAAAAACTTTCAAACCGCATGCCAGAAACAATAACCACACAGGCTGTTCCTTCGCTCTTCGATAAGTCCCAAAAGGTGCCCATTAAAAAAAAAACAAAAAAAAAAGTGCAAAAAAAAACTTTCAAACTGCATGCCAGAAACAACAACCACACAGGCCTTTCCTTTGCTCTCGCGTACCCGTACGTCCGTGGCTGTACGTGCAAAAAAAAAAAAACTTTCAAACCATGGGAAACAGCTGTTTCTCTTGGGAAAATTCAAACCTTGGGATTAATTAATAATTTGAACAATTAATTCAAACCTTGGGAAAAAAACAGCTTTCAAACCTTGCAAACAGCTGAAGAAGAACGATATCAAACCTTGCAAAGGCACATACTCAGGTCCCCAGCGTCAATTGTGACGTCATATCAAACGAAGAAGAATTGTGACGTCAATCGTGCAAAAAAAAAAAGATTGTGACGTCAATCGTGACGTCATAGCACTGTGTCCTGTCATTGGTTTGGTAAATAAATGGCCATAACTTGGGAACCACTTGTCCGATTAATATCAAACCTTGAAAAGGCACATACTCAGGTCCCCAGCGTCAATTGTGACATGCGTGCCCATACGTACGGGCCCATATGTGCGTGCCCGTACGTGCATAAAAAAAAGAATAAGAATTGTGACGTCAATTGTGATGTCATAGCACCGTGTCCTGTCATTGGTTTGCTAAATAAATGGCCATAACTTGGGAACCATTTGTCCGATTAATATCAAACCTTGAAAAGGCACATCCACAGGGCCCCAGTGTCAATTGTGACGTCATATCAAATGAAGAAGAATTGTGACGTCAATTGTACGTGGAAAAAAAAAAACTTTCAAACCGCGTGCCAGGAACAACATCCACACAGGCCGTTCCTTCGCTCTCGCGTGCCCATGCGTGCGTGGCCGTACGTTCAAAAAAAACAAAAAAACTTTCAAACCTTGGGAAATAGCTGTTTCCCTTGGGAAAATTCAAACCTTGGGATTAATTAATAATTTGAACAATTAATTCAAACAGCTTTGTATTAATTCATTAAACAGCTAATTCAAAACAAACAATTAATTCAAACAGGAAAAAACAGCTTTCAAACCTTGGGAAACAGCTGAAACGGATGAACAATATCAAACCTTGAAAAGGCACATACTCAGGTCCCCAGCGTCAATTGTGACGTCATATTAAACGAAGAAGAAGAATTGTGACGTCAATCGTGCAAAAAAAAAATTTGTGATTGTGACGACACTCGTAACGTCATAGCACCGTGTCCTGTCATTGGTCGATAAATAAATGGCCGTAACTCTTTGATAAATAAATAAAGGATGTAAAATATAAATAAAAAATTACCCTCGTGTGGGGGTGACAGTCATCTCTATAATACCACAAGTTCTCATTGTTCAGTTATGACCGAAGACTACTGCACAGCTCGAACTGCGCAGTTTGGTTAAAGATGACTCGGCATTTTGGCGCGCGCACGGAATTATATTTTGAAAATAAATGCTGACGTTTACATTTCAGGTTTTGAAACTTTTGCACCTTCGGCGGAAAATGTATAAATATACAAGGTCAGCTGCTATGCAATGACACCATTCACTAACTTTTACCGTGCCCAGTAGAGAATATATAGCCTCCTGAAGGTAGGGCAGTTTTTGCAAACTTTGAAGTCACATGACGCGAAAACGAAATTCGAAAATCCGTCCCGACAAAATTTAGAAATTGTCGCATACATTCATATGCTACAATCAAATTCAAGATCGCTTGAGAAATGTAGGAGGAGATAGATTTTGAAAATCGCCATTTTCGCATTTTTTGCCAACTTTGAAGTCACGTGACTCGAAAACGAATATCGAAAATCTGGCCCGACCAAATTTAGATATTGTCCCATAGATTCATATGCCACAATCAAATTCAAGCTAACTTGAGAAATGGCGGAGGAGATAGAATTTGAAAATTGTCATTTTCGCAACTTCAAAGGCCTCGTGACCTTGACCTTGAAAGTCATACCATCGTGTACGTCTCATCGACCTATCAGGATCACTAATGACCAGATCCCCCGCTTCAACTTCATTGTGAACGGACGGACGGACGGATCGAAGGACATCGACACCCATATTAGGTCATGCTCGAAGAGATGACCTAATAAAGGAGATAAATAAAGGATGTAAACTCTTTGGACTCAGACTCATTTAGAACTCGGCACACTATGAACTGCAGAACCCAGCATCTGAACTCTGGAACTCAGCCGACAAACTCCAGAACTCTGCTGACGATGAACTGGAACTCTCCTCTCTTCTCTCCTCTGTACATTAACTGCTCCATCAGACTTTTATTGCCCTTCTTCCTGCCTCTACTGACATCTGCCTTTAAGGCATCCGACCACGCCGATTGGTTGGCGTGCTGCGATCCTGTCATTGTGATTGGTTCCAGGGATGTGGTTTGTGGGGCTGCTGGAATGTCGCTGGCAGCATTGGCGGCTCGACAAAAACAACACTGGAACCGCTGACTGCTCTGGGGTGGAAGATAAATATCTGGAGACAAAGAGAAGATGAAATCGAGACTGCAAATTGAACTAAAACACAGCATAGAAGTTGCACATAGATCATGACACATGCGCTTAAAATGGAAGTGCTTCAGTTGCTGTTGCACACACATTCCAAAAGATCCCAAAAGGTGACCATGCCCACATGTGGTGAGATTCGTTTAATTAATCGCAACACTGAGAATTATCAATCAGACAATTAGTAGTAGTATACTGCAAAGCACTATCGCTATTATACGTCGCTCTATGGCAGCTGTAGTCTTGTCAGCTAATGTCATTCGCTATTACGATACGTGTGGTGTATTATCGCATTGACAGTTGCCTAAATACAGGACTTTGGATCAGGGAATTTTGAGGTCTGTCTCATAAAAGCTCCGAAAGGCTTATGAGGACAAAATTATTGGCAGTCAAAGCATATGATGCATTTTGAAGACTTTTACATTCTCTGTTAGTTCAGCAATGTTGTCAAACCTTTTCGGGCATTCGCTTGATAAGGCACACTGTGCCCCACCCCCCATCCCTCCTGGCAAAAGGCAGGAGGGGCAATTGCATCTCCGAGTGGAAAAGAGTTTTGCTATCTATGGCAACCATTCAAACAGTTCTCAACAATGCAGACAGGATTAAAGCTTCTGCCCAGTCCACCACTTTGTTAACTAAAACAAAGTTAACTCGTTCAGGGAGCAGTTTATCATCGCTGAACTACAAAACTGACTGACTTAAAAAAGAGCCCAATTGTATTTCTTCTCAATCTTATTTTCAGACAGCGGAGCTCAAATTGTTTTGAGTTAAGGACTTGGCTTAAACACGAGTCGACTACATTTTGTCGTGGGGAGGTCCGTAGCTACTCAAATTTCCACAACTTGAAAGGATTCCATGAAAAGGAGGCATAACTGCACATTACAAATATGAAGGGAAACGACGGGTCGACGGGACCATACCTGTCATTCAGCTTGGTGCGGCGGGGCTGTGACAACATAATTGACTGAGGGCCAATCACACCTAATTGGGTATGGTTAACTGCGTAAAATGATGTACAGTCCAACAGTAGCGACAACACAAAACCACTTTTGAAAACAGCTGTGGTTAATGGTGGAATATTATGTACAGTCCGACAACCATTGTTGCTAGACATACGAATATATATTTGAAGGAGTACGGTTGAAAAGATCAGGTCTGGAGTGTGCGCACAGTATGAAGTTGACTGAACATTCACGTTTTAGAAGTCTTTAGAAGGTGAAGTCCTCATATCACCAAAGCATGGACAAGAACCCAAGTGCACAGGTAAAGCTGTATCAGAAATGATGAAGATGAGAACACCAAGCTGTAATGGATAATGTGTTACTTGAGGGAGAGGAGAAATTGGAGGGACGAACAAGCTCTGAGTATGCAACAATCAACCAGCCAAGTGCCTTCTTGAAAATGGCGTGGAAATCACCTGACATGACACTGACAGGGATACACAAGGAGCAGCTTTGAAATCGTCTCTGAGATATGTCGTGCAATGTCTGACAGGTAGATTCCATAAGTAGAGGGATTTCAGAGAAGAATATGTCACAGTGTATGATATAAGAAGCACAGCTGAATCTCCCCAGACCAACACACAGCGGGTTGAAGTTTATCCATCATGGTCAGGGATGAGGTGAGTCACTGAACCCTCCAAGGTTCGCATACAGAAGACCCCCGATTCCTCCTTCATTTGGTATGTCGACTTAAAAACGATGCCACCACTTGTAACAGAGTATGGCACCTCAAGAGAACGTGTCAATGCCTGCTCTCATTGTCCTTACCTTATCTCCTTCACCTTCCATTCTGAAAAACTGTCATTACCTTCGCATTCTGCGAAAGGTTATGTTTTGGTCGCTGTGTATTTATTTATTTGTGAATATGTGTGTTTGTTTGTTATTCACATAACTCAGAAAGTATTAAACCGAATTGCATGAAATTTGGTGGGATGATTCGTGAGTATACAAGGATGATTTGATTAGATTTTGGGAGCGATCGGGTCAAAGGTCAAGAAAAGGTCAAAAACACTCTTTTGAGCATAACTTCCTTCATAATACAGCTATTGACATGCAACCACCGCCATATTGTTCATGATGAGATAGATACCTTTCGGATATGTAGTGTCGGATTTGACGTAACGTCATCGGAAGTGCGTCTAAATGACGTCACAAGATAACGTAAATTTTCAATCTCATCAGTTTTGATCATACCGTTTTGTAGGACTTACCTTAAGGATGTCACACACCAAATTTGACTTCAATAGGACTGACCGTTATGACGTCATTGACGTTTGAACATGACGTTTTTCAATTGTGGCTAAAATGTCCTGATATTTTACATTCAAATATCTATATAATTTATAAAGCAAAGTCTCCCAAATCCAGGCATTAGGATCAGTACCAAAATATCTGTTTATTGATGTACAGGTTTTGCCAATTAACTCTGTAGTCAAGGTCACACTCAAGGTCAAAATATACTTGTAGGCAAAGCTTCAGATCTAATAGAGCTATTGACATGAAGCCAATGTTAAAACGTTCAGTGAACTACGAGCTTTCAGAATGGTAGTCCCCGATTGGACGTGCCGTCCCCGGAAGTGCGTCAAAAGATGACGTCATTTTTCAATTTTTCAGTGTTTATCATCCCATTTTGTTGGACTGCCTTCAAGGAGGTTACACACCAAATTTGACGTCAATCGGACTGACGGTTGTGATGTCATGGACGTTTTAAAATGACGTTATTAAAATGTGCCCGGAAAAAAGTTGCGGCGGCGAAGGTATGCGCTCTACCGAGTGCCCGTTCTAGTTTTTCTTTTTTTCCCCTTGTGTTGTTGTTGTTTGTTGTGACTTAACAAGAAATTTAACAGCCAATATAACCTTCACCAGAGCACAATTAAATGAATATGCTGGTCTGTAAAAATACTTTTTGGCATACTGTATCATCCCAACATCCTTTTACATAAAAAAAAGGTTTATATTATTACTTGAACTATATAATATCAAGCAAATTTTTATTCAGCAAAGCTATATTATGGAATACAACAGGTATAAAACTATTTTTCTACTAATGAAATGGAGATTTAAAAAAAGCAGTGATACTTGCAATAAGGATGTAACCAAGCATAACTTTAAGAAATAAAACTCCTGCAGACATAAAAGTAAATGCTGGAGATGGAATGTTATTCTCATCCACAATTAAACTTTGTGATATTTGTAAAAGATGTAAAAAAAATAAATAAAAGGTATTATTAACACCTTTGCTCTGGCTGTGTACCTCCATCGTGAATTTGAGAACAGAAAGCTCATAGATGAAATTGTATTTCATATACTGAACTTCAGCATTTCCTCATGTTGGCAGCAGTGCACGTCAACTCAGCACAGGAGCTGTCAGCATCAGACTCGTATATACCACCAGATTACATTTGCAGAGATATAGGTGGCCATCTCATACTTGCTGTAGCTGACAACTAGCACCACAACCAGTGATTGAACCATTGATGGAAAGTGAACCATTGATCCATAACCAGCCTTCTTGTGTTTGTGCAGTGGCACAGCATTAAAGGGAAGCGATATCCATGGATTCCGAGATGCTCAGGTGAACCTTGAATCTGTATTTTGTACAGGGTGGTCATATTGTGGTACTGTTCTGTACTATTACACCTTAACACAAAACACGGACCCCGCCCCTTCTACAAAAGGATTGTGGTGATGTTCTGTACTGCTCTGTTTGATAACACCAACAATATTCTTTTGTTCATTACTTTAGCTTTAGAGCCATTTGACAAACACTTTATATGGTAAGTATTTAATTTGTATTCTGCTTCTATCTTTTTGCAGGTAGTGATCTGTCAAAGCTTCTACCGTACAAGAAACCCTGGTGTAGGCTTGAACCACGATTTCAACCACACGTGTCATCCAATGAGATACAGTATTTAAAAGGCAACATCGATATGAAAAAAAAATTCTGACTTGAATCTGTTTACAACAGAGCATTGTTTTTTGATCTGGCTTACTTCACAACAGAGGAGAGACGGGGTCCCCCCTCCCTCCATGGCATCCTTTCCATGCTTCTCTTGATGTCTGTATCCCTGACTCATTTTCAAAAATATCATTCAATTCTGTCATTATGGCAACACCAACAGATCACCAGATGGCAGATGGGACATCTATGCTCACAAAGTTGACAAACCAGTCTGCTGCTGCTCCAGAGCTGTTAAATGACCCGGTGTGCAATTTCCCAACAGACTCCTGTTACTGTGGTTCGCAATGCACTTGCCTTGAAAATGACCAGCCTTGTACGGCAGCATGTAATTGCCTGTGCCCAGTTGATGGAACAGAATAATCCACTGCACGTGGAACTCTTCTGACACGTGTTGCACTATATGACAATGAGTCCGGCCGTGAATCAGATGATGGGTGGTTTGAGAGTTATCTGGAGGAATGAAATATAATTGGCCCACTTTATTGGCAATGGTCCGATATAACAATATAACACGTAGCTGGATGGTGTAATGTAACAATCTCTTAATATAACATGTCGATAGATGGTTTGTGTCCAACCCATGGTTTTCTGGGCCAAGGAAATGCAACAAATGTATTTGCAAGACTGCTAGATAAATTTTAGACACCAAAATCATCAATCTCCATGTTATATTAAGTGATTGACATGATAAGAAGTGAAAATATTGGCCATATTTTAAAATGGTGTTGTGTGCAAATTGCTTTCACTTTTCAGCTTGTCATCACATTGTTTTTTTTTTTATCTCAATAAATCAAAGATTAAGTGGAGCTTTGTGAAGAACTGTTATTTCGGCCCCAGTTGGTTGAAAACCAAGGCTTTTCTTCGCTTCATGCTGCAGGACGAAACACAAAACTCAAACTTGGAATGCCCAGGCACCTGCCTCATTGGAGTCGTTATCAAGATGAACCCAAGTCGTGGTTTTTACGAGTGAGGAGGTGAAATTAATCATGGGCATAAAGTGCCCAAAACGATAAAGCCACCTCGGTTATCCTGACTCAGCAATCAATAATGGTCTGAATAATCCGGGGACCCAGTGAGTTCAATAAGTGTATTTAAAACAGGGAGGGGAAGGAACAGAGAAGGCACTCATTGCTATATTTTATACAAGTTTATACAAATGATCTTTGTGCTCCGGGGTTTCTTCCGGACAGAAGGCTTTTGTATCTAGATAATTTAAGGCCTCAGACACACAACAGGAGAAAGACCATAGAGATATGATGGGACATGGAATACTTGATATGGCCCTTCTGGACACGACAAGTCCAACAGAGGGAGTCTGGAGCACCCAGAGGCAGACAAGGACTGTAGTAATGCAGGTCAACTAGAGCTGTCATGATGTTGGAGGGGGGGGGCAACCCAGTTAGAAGATAGGTGGGAGGTGCTTACTCCACCTCCCTGTGCAGTGATCTATACATCTGCTTCCCTCCCCTGCAGACATGACCACATTCAACTCCAGGCTGGACTCAACTCACTGGAGGCACCATTCAGGACTCCTTTTATGACCTCGAGTTGCACCCTGCCACATGACATCACTCAGCCCTGCCCGCCCTTCGCTCTTTAGCCATTCAGGTGTCGTTCAAGCTGAAGCGTTGCCCCAAAACTTCTCAGGCTGTCCCCTCATGTTCAAGGCTTGGGGTTTAGCATGCCTTAACTTCCGCTTTGGCGAACCCACAAGGCCATTTTCTTATAAAGGACATAAAGACAGATTTACAGAGGATAGAACGTTAAAAAGGCCTTTTGGGAAAAGTGGTTTTCGACACAAACGTCAGGAGGACAGACGACATGCTTTTTATCCGATTGTTGATGGATATTCCTATTACAGTTCATTTTACTTCTCTCTTATGCTAAAACATGAAACAAGGGAAATAACTGTTCTAATCTACACATTCTTTGCCTTGATAAGTCATTTCCGTAACAATATATTCTCCTTTCATTAAATCATGTTGCTGAAGTCTTTTTTTTTTAATCATTTTCTTTGACATTCTTTCTCGATTCTCATCTTTGTTTAATGCTCTGTAGTTAGCTTCTGCTTTTAGCTCTTGATACACTTTTTGTGAAAAGTAGGATTATGCATCTTTCTTGGTCATCATTTATTATTTGTAATTTTTTTTTGTATACCTTGGTCGAGGCTCGTATGAGAGCTAACACACAACTCACAGCAAGGAGGCATGAGACAAGAGGGGCGGGAGTGGAATGGACAAGACAGTGGGGAACAGACACATTAGGTGAACTGTGGAAGGGAGAGGGATGGGGATGGGACGGGGAACATGGCGAAGAGAAGATGGACATCACAGGGACTTTCAGGAAGGAAAGCAGGAGAAATGAAGGAAGTGGGCTTGGGTGGATTATCGGGGGTAGAAAAGATCGAGGATTTGGATGGGGGAAGATAAGAGGTGGTGGTGAACAGCTGTTTTGAAAGCCTGGAGGGAAGAATGGGAAAGAATAGAGTGAGGAAGTTTATTCCAAAGGCGGGAAAAAAGAGGAATGAAAGAGTGAAGATGAGCAGTGATTCGTGATTTTGGTAGTTTTACCAGAAGGGGTTTGTTGGCGGACCTTGAGCGCCCTGTGGAAATGTGGTGGGGACAAATCGCAGAGAGAGAGCAGGGGGGGGGCAAGGCTGGAGAGGAGTCGGTAGAAGACAGAAAGACCACCGACCAACCTGCGGTGATTGAGTGAGAGGCCCAAAGACTCAGCTTCATTGCGGGAGATGCCGATGATCTTAAATGCCCTGGTTTCGACAGCGTGAAGCCGAGAAAGGTGGGAGGCAGGAGCACCAGCCCAGAGGGGAGAGCAGTACTCCATCAGGCTACGGACAAAAGCTTTGTCAGTGGTCAGGAGCTCAAGAGGGCCGAGGAAGGACTTTGCACGACGGAGGATTCCCAGTCGGCGACTGGCTTTTGAGGCGAGGTTGGAAATGTGACTTTCCCAGGAAAGGTCATGGCAGATAGTGAGACCCAGAAGCTTGAAAGAAAAGACTTCTTCCAGAGGATTGTTGAGAAAGTGGATGGGGGGGGGGTTTCTAAATGGTCCTTTCGAAGAGACATAGTGAGAGTGTGAGATTTGTCTGGATTGAAAGACATGTTCCACGTGTTGGACCAGTTTGTGATTTTTATCCAGATCTGCAGTGAGCGAAGAAGCTGCTGCTTGCCGGTGTGAGGGATGACAGATGGTACGGCAGAGGGTGGAGTCGTCGGCAAAGAGAAATAGAGGATTTTCCAGAGAGTCCGAGAGATCATTGATGAAAACCAGAAAAAGAACAGGGCCCAGAACGCTACCTTGAGGAACTCCAGCCTGCACAGGAAGAGGGGATGAAAGAACTCCATTTAGGGCCACACGTTGACTGCGACAGGAGAGGAAGTCTGTGAGCCATGAGTGGAGATGGCCTTGAATACCATGGGAAGAGAGTTTGGTGAGTAGGGCAGGGTGCCAGACTGTGTCAAAAGCACGTGATATGTCCAGGGATACGGCTCGGATTTCCTGTCTGGCATTGAGGACCTCCATCCATTGATGGGAGAGCAGAAGTAGCATATCCAGGGTAGAGTGACCTGGTCTGAAACCAAATTGATGATTGGAAATCAAGCCATTGGAGAAGAGGAAGGATTTCATGTCTGAAGCGATGATGGATTCCATCACCTTGCTGATGATTGGGAGAAGGCTGATTGGTCTGTAGTTACAGGGATCTGTTTTTGCACCTTTTTATGCAGGGCAGTGATGTTTGCAGATTTCCAAGCAGATGGCAGATGACCTTGGGCAAATGAGAGGGTGAATAGAACAGAGAGAGGGTGAGCAAGAGCAGAAGAGCAGGCTTTGAGGACACGTGGGCTGATGCCGTCTGGACCGGTTGCAGAATCTGACTCGAGGTTTGAAAGCAAGCTCTCCACCTTGTCAGGAGAAAAGGATACAGAGTCCAGGGACAGTTGGGTGCGACTGGGTAAAGTGGGTAGAGATAGAGATGGGTTTAGGACACAAGATTTAGCTGCAAACACCGAGTTTAGACATTCAGCTTTATCATGTGTGGAATCAGCAGTGCGGCCATTTGAGGTAAGGGAGGGGATGGAGGGGGAACATACACCAGAAACAGATTTGATTAAACGCCACCAGGATTTTGAGGAGAGAGAGAGGTTTGAGAGTTCAGACTTGAGATGAGAAAGATGTTGTTTTCTGGCTCTCCTGAGGGTAGATACACACTTGTTCCGAGCTTTGTGGAAAGAACTGAGATTGCCCTCAGTTGGGTTTGCTTTCCATGAGGCAAAGGCAAGTTGTTTCAGGACAACTGCCTCGCCGCAAGCTTCAGTAAACCAAGGGCGGGAGGAAGGGTAAGACAACTGAACACGAGAGGGGATAAATCTGTGCATGAGGGAGAGCAAGTTTCTTTGAAAGAATTCCCAGGATGAGTTGATGTTTGAGAAAGTAGTGATAGGAGACCAGTCTGTAAGTTTGATGGCTTCTCGGAGACCCTGCCAGTCGGCTTGAGTGAAATGCCAGACTCGACGGCGGTGAGGTGGTTCTCTGATGACAGCCAGAGAGATGTCCACTTTAACAAGGACGTGGTCAGAAGAACCAATTGGAGCGAAGGAAGAGCAGCAGATATTGTCAGGGAAATTTGTCAAAATCAGATCCAGAAGAGATGGAGTACCATTGGTTGAGATCCGGGTCGGGAAGTTGACCGATTGAGTCAGTCCCAATGAGTCGCAGAAAGCTTTTGCTGACGTCCCATGGCAGGTGAGAGAGGTACCCACACCTAGCCAACTGGCGTGATGACAATTGAAGTCGCCACATAAGAGGAAGAGAGAGTTTGGATGAGAAGATGGTCCATGTTTTCGGATAGTGAGGTGTAGATGGAGTCATCACTGTTCGGTGGACGGTACAGTACACATATAAACATGAGGTGGGAGTGGAGGGGAAGCCGAAGCCAGAGGTATTCCTGGGGGTGTGGGGAGTGAGAGCAGTGCATGGAGAGTGAGGAATAGAGTCTTTGATGAAGAGAGAAACACCTCCACCAGGACGAGGCTCAGGTCTGTCATACCGTAAGAGGGAGTAACCGGGGAGAGATACTTGGGAGTCAGACACGTCTTGGGAGAGGAAAGTTTCTGTTAGGCAGATAATGTCTGGTTTGTCAGTGGCAACCTGTATGGAGAGATCTGAAAGGTTTGAGCGAAGGCCCCGGATATTTGAGGTCCACACTTTTAATGAAGAGGTAGGGGAGGAGGCTTTGGGTGCAGGAGGTGGAGGGGGAGGGGGAGGGTAGGACGAGGGGGGGGAGGTAAGGAGGGTTGCTGAAAGAGTGTGGGGTATTGCAGAATAGCGAGGGGAGGGGGCCGAATGAGGAGGAGAAAAGGCTCTGTGGTGCTGGGGGAGAGGGGGGACAAGAGACAAGGAAGAAGGCAGTTGAGGATTTGAGGAGGTTTAAAGTGCTTTTTTGGGGACTTGATAAATGAAGGAATTTTTGAGTTAAAAATGGTGGAGAATGGAGGGGAAAATGATGGAAATAGTGTAAAGAAAATGATCCAGAACATATTTATAAAGTAGAGAAGCAGCAATTCTAGTAAAAAAAAATTACAGAATGAAATGGGAGTAAAATGATGGAAAAACATAATGTAAAGTAAATGAAAAAAAAAAAAGAAAATGATTTTAGAAATAAGATCATAAGTGGTTCAGAAGGTAAAATGGTCTCGAATAAGAAAACAAGCCAGAATGCAAAATGGTCTGGGATGAGAAAATGATGTAAAATGAGCCAGAACTGACATTATTACTGAGAAGTCGAGCGAATGACATCATGCATGCGCAGAAGAGGGTAGTGAGCCACAACATGCATTATCCCTTACTGCCGTCCCTCGAATGGACATTAAACCTGGTGTCCCATCCGCCAGCATTAGTTTGTGGATGTTAAAGATCCCATGGTGTCCTTCACGAAGAGTCGGTGAGCTATCACCGGCACCATGAACAAATTACAAATTCCTGCCCTTACCTACAAGGAAGCATTGCAGCGGCACAGCCGTGCTTCCAGCAAATGTCACTACCGACAGCCTTGTGATGCATACGAAAGAAGTCTATCCTGAGCATGTTGTACAGAAAATGAGAGCAGTGCTTGGCAAAGAATTCTGGATGAAATCAATACGTTGACCAGCATAGTCGCACTGAGATGGAACGGACATGTATCATCAAGCTCCTTGTGAAGGAGAATTTCAAATGAGGGGAAACTCACAGACCGTTTGAAATACTCAGGAGACTGGAACCATAGCAGTTTGGTAATTGGTGCATTGAGTAAAAAAAAACAAAAAAAAAAACATTGCTTTGAATTGTTGAGCAATCTTGAGCTTTCTTGCATGCAATTGACCACTTTCACTAAAGCAAACATAAAACGTGAACAAACAATTTTGGAGAATTGCTGGATTACTATATGTGAAATTGCAGAGAAATTGGACGTCGTCGTTACAACTGCAGAAATCATAATCGTTCATTTCCATTTGAAATTAAATAAGCCTGGTGTTGGCTTCACATCTTAGGATCCTGAGTTTGAGCCCCTTTCGTGTCATTGAAATAACACGAAGTGGGTTTGAATCAACCTGTCATCCTTCCGAGGTTGGCAAAAAGAATCCTACCTTTCTGGACACAGGGGCACTGCATCACCGTCACAGTGGCGATCCCGGCAATGATGCACGACGTCATCATTGACGATGCATAGCAATGATGCATGCAATGATGCTGCATACGATTTGAAATTCAATAAGATCCCACGTTTGGGCAAAAGGTAATTTGTGTAGTCAGGGAAACATACAGGTAGTGGACCAATGTAAAGTCATTTAACAGGGTGTTGGGTCACTACGTGCAGCCAGTACAGCATGTACTGTATGTGCCTTGGCATAGCCCACCAGCATCTGCAATTCTGCAGGAGGGATGTGACACTATTATTCCACGAGAAAGTCAATCAACTCACACCTTTTTGATGGAGGTGGAAAACGCTGTCTCAAGCATCATTCCAGAGTATCCCATAAATGCTCCTTTGGGTTCAGATCTGGTGACTGAGAAGGCCATAATATATGGATGACATCACAGTCATGCTCATCAAACCATTGGGTGACCACATGTACTCTGTGGATGGGGGCATTGTCATGCCGGAAGACACTCCTTCCGGCAGGAAAGAAATGCTGCAACATGGGGTGAAGATGATCACTCAGTACCATAAAGTAGCGATTGGCATTCACCTTGCCGACTAAGGGACTGACTACATCCAAACCATGCCAGGAAAATGCACCCCACAACATTACAGAACCACCAGAACTTCACTGTTGGAACCAAGCACTCAAGGTTGTAAAGTTCTTGAGGTTGGTGCCACATGTGCACTCATCCGTTTGTTGAGAACATGGTGAAGGATGATTCATCTGACCATATCACATTTCTCCACTGCTTGGTAGTCCATTGCCTGTGCTCTTTGCACCACTGGATTCGCAAATCTGCATTGCCAGGTGTGATGAGCGGTTTGTTACCCAACAATCACCCTCTTTCAAAGTCATTGAGGTCTCCTCTCACAGTCATCCTCGCCATAGGCAACCAGGCCAGTGCAGCATTTTTTCCACTACCCTCAGCATGCTAGGACTCGGATGTTATTTGCTTAATTAACACATGGACCACAACTGTGTAGAAGCTATTGCTCTCAATATACTTGGCGTCCCTCATTCACCCAGGTGTTTCCATTTTTGTCCACTACCCATAGCTGCTGGAACACCACCAGACGAAGAGAGATGAGTTCTTGAAGACCATTGTGACATGTGATGATATTTGGCTCAATCATTACGTGACAGGGTCAAAGCAAACCAGCCATGGAGTGGAGACGTTCCAGGTTCCCACCACCAATAAAAAAAAATCAAGGGTCAGCCATGAGCCGGAAGCTGAACAACAGTTGCGTTTTGGGAATTTGACAGCTTAATCCAATGTGGGAAAACCATCAACGCAAACTTTTGCAATAATTTGTGATGAAATGAAGTGAAACGAGCAACATGCAGGTCATGGCCAGGTATGCCATATCAGGTCATGACAACTCTCACCCTGGCTTGGCAAATGGGATGATGACTACTCTATTTGAGATGGGTTGGGAAATTCTAAATCATCCCCATACAATCCAGACTTGTCATCTTGTGATTGTCAGCTCTTTGGACCATTCAAATAATATTTGGTGGAATTATGTTTATGAGTGGTGAAGAAAGACATCAAAGCACATACATATCCTCAATGGCTGTTCACCCAACCTACAAGATTTACCCACGTGGAACAAGAATTGCACTTGATAGAGTGCATACCTCCGCCAGGTTCAACAGTTTACATTGCGTTTCCCACTGATAGGCCGGATCTGCTGACCTGAACCCAAACCTGATTGGCTTGTTCCTGTCATCTAACCAACTCATCCACCAAGTTTCAACCGAATCCATCCACAGATTTTTGAGATATCATGCCATATATCATTTTGGGCCAATTTCTCAATGGTGAAAAATCACTTATAAAAGTTAAAAAAAATTCGTATCTGGATCTGATCTTCACCAAAATCGAATGAATTATTCCGTGTCACACACCCAACCTGTGCATCAAGTTTCATCCAAATCCGTCCACAACTTTGTGAGATATCCTTTTGACAGACAGACAAAGAAGAAAGATTTCGTGCAGAGAAAATCCTAAAAAAAAAATCCTGAATTTCCTAAAACAAATTTGACCTTAAAAATAATTGGTGGTTGAATTCAATGACCAAATTCGCAAATCTTCTTCAAATTTCAAGTCACTCGGATGAAAATTAACGATTTTAGAAATCTGGCCGATGTTGACCTTTTGAACTGTAGACCTGAAAAATAATTGGCGAGTTGAATTCAGTGACCTGATATGCAAATCCTCTTCAAATGACAAGTCAATTACATGAAAATTGAGGATTTTAGAAACACCGCGTTAGTTGTTGACCTTTGGCCTATGTTGACCTTTTGGTCCATGTTGATCACAAAAACAATAGGGTTCTTCCTTATAACAAACTCTACCATGTGGTGAAGTTTCGTGAAGATCGGTTTAAAATTTTGACCTGTAGGCAAACAGACAGACAGAGACAGACAGACAGACAGACAGAATAACAAAAATCGACGAACCAATATAGTTGAAAAATCTTAAGATTTTTCAACAAACAGAGGGGTGAAAACATAACCTCCTTCCACCTTCAGTGACCGAGGAAATTCAGGCGCTATCACATTGATGGGACGACAGTGTTCGTGTTTCGGGGAATACATCGAGAAATGAGTGAAGTCTCATAAACCTTCCTGGCTTGACTTTCTTGAATAAAAAAAAAATTCCACTTAAACTTTGAACCGCGTTTGTAATAACTATTGTAGTTTATTTATCAGATACGAGAAGGTGAACGGTAGTGGCTTTAAATATTATATCAATGTCGGTTCAGTATTTGGTTTAAATGAATGAAAAGGCTTGGGGAGCTGACTTGCTCAATTAGAGTATGCTTGCCTTTGGACTTTGATTGTGGGTTTGATGTAGTATAGACAGAAATTGTTTCAATAGCATACCTGTTTGGAAAATTTACAGCACACTACTATATACTAATGAGTATCAGATTTCCATGGTCAGGCATAAGGCGACATCTCAAACCGAGAGCTCAAACCATTATGAAGGAATGAATAGGTCAGGAGGTACTTGGAAACAAAATTAATTTCCCACGATCTGCTCAGAAAGTTCAGAAGAAGAAAAAGAAAAAAAAAACTCATTAAATTGTCAAGAAATTGTGGTTAACGTATGTTTGGGGTGCTCAGTAGCTCAAAACATTCAGATATATTACGAAGCAAATTTTTGATGGATTCATGTTGATTAGCTAAGCCAACTTAATTGTGATTGGATAAGAAGGAACAGGATATTATGGACGTGCAAGTTTACCTGTAAAAAATAATTAGATACTATATAAGCACATTCATTGCCCAGCCCATAAAAATCAGAATCCCATTTGCGTTTCAAAATGGACTCCCTGAAAAGCTCTTGATGTGATTTAATCATCTCACATTGGCAAAGGTGTGTATTTGATTCGTGCGAATTTACTGATTATTATTACAAGCCTCGGTAGTCGTTACCGGAATGTGAAAGACGATATCTCTGTCCTTTGAGGATCTTGACAGTGAAGGCAATGGAATTGACTAAGGGGCCACCTACTCGTTACTATGCATACAGTGGACGAGGGAGGGGGAGGCTAAGATGAAATTTGGAGAAAGAGAGCTCCAGCCCTGAGTCCAGGAAGTCAGATGTTCAAACCCCGGTGGTCATATGAAAGACTTTCAAAATGGTATGTGTTGCTTCATTGCTTGACATTGAGCATTTGAAAGGATAGAGCACTGACAATCCCCATGAGGAGGAAATTCCTCTTTAGTAGTGTGGTGAGAAAGGTGGCATCATTGTTGTGATGTTACTGGTACCCAGAGTGCCCTGGGAAGTGAGAGCACTTCCCCCCACTCATGCTCAGTGGCTGTTTGTGTCGTCTAACAGCCTTGTCTATCTCATCTAAATATCCACGTATGTGAGAAATGTGTGTGGCTGCTCCACTGTGAGTCTTAGACTGTTTAAAAAAAAATAGAAGCAATACTTCTGGGTGCTCACCTGGTAGAAACCAGGTTTCAATAACTTTCCTCACTAATGATAGTGAGGAGGAAGTCAATGTGGGATGGAATCAAGAAAAATGTACCAATGTACCAATGTTATAGGAATATATATATATATATATTTGGGGGGCAACCGCCACCCCCCCCCCCGAGGCCCCAATGTTTCAAATGTCATGAAAAAAACTTTGGTACATCACAGGTGATGAAGGTTGTGATCAAGTTTCATCGAAATTGTTTATGTGGTTTCGAAGAAGAAAGCAAATACATATTTTGGAGAGCAACCCCCCCCCTAGACCCCGATGTTTTTTTTTTAATGTCGTGATCAATCTTTGGTACATGACGGGTGATGAAGGTTGTGATCAAGTTTCATCGAAATTGGTTATGTGGTTTCGAAGAAGAAAGCAAATACATATTTTGGGGAGCAACTCCCCCCCCCCAGACCCTGATGTTTTTTTTTTTTTTAATGTCGTGAACAATCTTTGGTACATCATGGGTGATGAAGGTTGAAGTCATGTTTCATCAGAATTGTGTGTGTAGCTTCTGAGAAGAAAGCAAATACCTGTTTTGGAGGGCAACCCCCTCCCCCTCAGAGACCCCTTAAAAAATTCCATGAACAAACTTTGGTAGTACATACAGTGTGATGAAGGTTGGGGTAAACTTTCATCGAAATAGTTTGTGTAGTTTCAGAGAAGTTGCAAATATTTGTGGACCGGTGGACGGACAACACGCCATCCCATAAGCTTCCCAGAACAATGTTCCAGGTGAGCTAAAAAAAAAAAAAAAGGAGAGGATGTTTAGAAGAAGTAGGAGGAAAGGGAGGGAAGGAGCAAGTGGGGCCGGAGAACGGCAAAAAAAAAATACAGTAGATGGTCGCAAAGAAGCTGAACTGTGTCTAGCTCTCTGCACAGCCTGACTGACATCACAGGAAAAATCGTTCAATGGGGAAATTTTGTTTGAAACAAACTGCGAAGGGAATGTTGATCATCGGCAATGAATAGTGACAATTGTGCAAATAAGCAGATGTTAAAGCGACACAGAAACCGTTGGAGACTGAAACGTGGGCAAGGGACGTTCCATTTTACGATATAGTTCTGCTCGAGGAGTATGTGGTCTGGGAGCATGTTTCCATCTGCAAGGCGTTTGTAATTGCTGCTGAAGTGCAAAGTTTTATCCTCTGAGATTGGAATATTGATAGAGGGGAAAGCAGTCAGCAAAATAATTGTGCTGTTTTGTTCAGGAGGAAAGGTGAGAGTTTGGCAACACCCTTGTAAGGTCGCGAAAGCATGATCAAATCCGTGTTGGTGGAATAAAGGTCAGGGAAATATCTGTCACATATGGCTCATGTGGTATACTTCTCAAGGATCAATTTGTCATGAAGTATGCCATATCAAAGGATGATATTGGGAAAAAATTGCCACCGCATCAAATGTGTACAAAGTGATATGCTGAGAAGAATATATATATATATATATATATATATATATATATATATATATATATATATATATATATATATATATATATATATATATCTTCTTCTTTCGGCTGCTCCCGTTAGGGGTCGCCACAGCGGATCATCCGTATGATCCGCATAGTGATTTGGCACATGTTTTCCGCCGGATGCCCTTCCTGACGCAACCCTGGTCGCCTCTTACGACACAGGGATATATATATATATATATATATATATATATATATATATATATATATATATATATATATATATATATTACGAATTCTCCGCCCGCCGGCGTGCAGACAGCCACTTTTAGCCGAATCGCGGCCGTACGCCCACCGGACGCACAATTCAGTCGCGACTTTGCGGAAAAACACCGAAAGCCAGTCACGGGTGTGCTCCGAGCACACTACCCGCGCGCGACAGGGTCAATCGCCGAATCTGTCGATACTAGTACGGGCCCATAGGTTCGTAAACGACGACTGGATTGGGGCATTATTTCAATTGTATCATAAGTGGCCACAACTTGGGAAACATACTCAGGTCCCCAGCGTCAATTGTGACATCATATCAAACGAAGAAGAATTGAGACGCCCCCTCTCTCCCCCCCCCCGTCTCGCCCTTCCTCTCTCGAATTGTGACGCCCCTCTCTCGCCCCCATCTCTCCCCGTAACTTGGGAACCGCTTGTCCGATTGATATCAAACCTTGAAAGGCACATCCGCGGGGCCCCGGCAATATTCCTGGCAAGTTTCAATCCGATCAGACCGGTGGTCGTCGAGAAACGGCGGTCGCAGACAGACAGACGGAGATTGCTGGAATTATAGATAGATGCTGTTATCATTATTCTGAGAAAAAAAAAATGGCATGATAAGGTGATAAGGTGGAACGACACTTCAGCTGCCATATATATACACCTTTTCAACACTGAAAAAAAAGCAATAAAATGGCCGTAACTTGGGAACCGCTCGTCCGATTAACATCAAACCTCGAAAAGGCGCATCTGCGGGGCCCCGGCAATATTCCTGGCAAGTTTCAATCAGATCGGATTGGCGGTAGGATCCGTAGGGGCATTATTTCACCCCCCCTCTCACCCAAACCCCCCCGCCCCCATCTCTCGCCCCATCCTCTCCCCCTCTCTCGTGGGTGAGGAGTGCCAGTATGTGCAGCTTCGTTCCTTCGCTCTCATAAACGACGACTGGATTGGGGCATTTTTTCAATGAGATCGGACCAACCGTAACATAAATAGCCATAACTTGGGAAACATACTCAGGTCCCCAGTGTCAATTGTGATGTCATATCAAATGAAGAATTGACGCCCCCTCTCTCTCCCCCCCCTCCACTCTCATGATTCAATTATTATTATTAATATGCTGTTATTATCCTGAGAAAAAAATAGCATGATAAGGTTAAATAAGAACAGAGTTCAATTTGTTCGACCACTTTATTAGCGTGGAACGACAATAATCAAACAAGTATTGAACAGGTTGAAACACCCACAACATCCCTGGCTCCGGGTCAGGCTGCGCATGCGCACTGGCACAGGTGACCGTCGATATGTAGAAGTACCGTAAAGTACAATGTTCTCTAAAGGTGAGAAGGTGGAATGACACTTCAGCTGCGATATATACACCTTTTCAACACTGAAAAAAGCAATAAAATGGCCGTAACTTGGGAACCGCTCGTCCGATTGACATCAAACCTCGAAAAGGCACATCTGCGGGGCCCCGGCAACATTCTTGGCAAGTTTCAATCAGATCGGACCGGCGGTTGTCGAGAAACGGCAGTCGCAGACAGACACACAGAGATTGCTGGAATTATAGATAGATACCTAATTATTCGCGCGGGTAGACTACCGAGAGACCGTACCTCAGCGAGGTCTGCTTGGACACGACCCGCTTAAGCGGTTCGTTCCATTCTGGGATAACCGAGCGGTGTATTATCGCCAGGCCTCGTTGGACCCGATTCTATTATCGACTATCAAAAAGCCCGCTATTATTCCGAAATGCAATACGGCAGCTCAATTAAGGGAAAATGACGCGACGAACAGGTTACATTCAAACAAGCACATTTATTATTTCCCACACGTATACAATCAAACAATAAATGGGTGAAACACGCATGCAGTTATACAGCCAAACACAATGCAAAGGAAAGAGATAATACCGTCTATTTATTATGTACAGTCACTTATACAGTTCTACTTGCGGACATGGCGCCACCACTTTCATTCGAAAGCACAGAAAAGCCCCAGGACAGACGAGGGGCAGACTGGACCTCTTTGGATCTTTATTTGCACGGAGCCGTGTAGACCGCAGAGGCTCCGCGAGGCCGCGCAGGTTACCTTCCTCGTTGGAGCGACCCACGACGCTCCTTCCCCACGGCAGCTAGCGTAACCGCGGCCTGATGATTCGGGCCCCAGCCGGCAACGCCTGAGAGGAACGAACGGGTCTTCACTCTTTTTGAGTTGATGCTCTCTCAAGAACCCGTTCGTCCCTCAGCGATGTTCGGACCGTTCCGAAGCCCGATCACCTCAGACCGTTCGGAGCTGGTTGGCGAGTTATCTCCGGCTCGCACATGAACATGCAGCTCCGCGCGGCGCAGCAGGGTTAACCGCACTCCCCGTTCGCGCCTCCTCCGTTCTCCTCAGATTCTCCAGCGGCTTCAGGCTTCAGGCTTCAGGCTTCAGGCTTCAGGCTTCAGGCTTCCACGCGGCTCATCGACCTCTCCAGACTGACTGAACTGGCGCTCTGCGCGCCATTTTAAAGGGTTCGTGAGACGAAATTTTGACCTCCGCTCTCCGACCTTCGACCCCCCGCTGGCTCCGCCCCTTTCGCTCTCTTGATCCGAATTCTGAGGCGAAGCTTCCACAGAGCGGACGTGCACGAGATCACCAAACTTGCTCGGTGAGCAAACCCCCGCGTGTGCCTTCAGCGATGCCGTTCGATGCGGACTCGCCGCGGCTGGTGCAAAGATGGCGTCGCTTCGGGGATGAAGGTGAGGCGATGTTATTCCGATTGGTCTATTTGGGGAGATGCGGTTTGGGAGATGTCATTGTTGTGAAGGCGGTTGTGGAGAGGGTGGTTGGTGGTTGGCGTGGTGAAGAAGGTGGTTGGTGGTTGGTATGGTGGAGAAGGTGGTTGGCGTTGCAGAGAGGGTGGTTGGTGGTTGGCATTGTGGAGAGGGTGGTTGGTGGTTGGTGTTGTAGTTGGTCCAAAATAACGATAGTAAAAGAAAAACGGCTAACTCAAAGATCACAGCCCGGGTGACACGAATCCCTTTAGACAACGGTGGGGAAATCTATCTGAACACAAACTTATCGGCATAACTGATCCAAGGACCTATATATGGTGCTCTGCGAATTTCCACAGCTGTAGCAATCGATACAGTGAGGAGATAAGCATTTTAAAAGCCATACTTTGTATTCTCAGGTGTTTTCTGAACTACCATCCAGACTAATAAGGGGCAATATGTGTGTGTGTGTGTGTGTGTGTGTGTGTGTGTGTGTGTGTGTGTGTGTGTGTGTGTGTGTGTGTGTGTGTGTGTCAGTGTGTCTCCTCCATAACTCCAAAATTTAAAAACCTAGCAGCCTGAAACTTTGTATGCATACCAAGAAGACTCCAAGGAAGTGCAAGAGTGAAAATTGGGTGCTTGGGTTCATTACAAACACCCCTTTTGAAGATAATTTAGGGGGTGCTCATCACGAAAAACCCAAATAAGCCTTACCAAGATGGCAGCATGCCATTTTGTTTGCCGGATGCCTCGTTTTGGAAACACGATCTACTCTCACGGTACTAATTAAAGTATATAATCGAAATATTATGTCAGATTTGAGAATCGGATCTGGTGAACAAAATAAGTATCGAAATCTGGATTGAAATACGAAAAAATTTAACAAATTCGTGATTTTTATACCTTAGTGTATTTATTTAAGCAAATCATTAAAATCAACTTTTTCTACTGTTCGGACGATTATAATGAGTGAAGAAAAAATTATGGAATGTGCAGAAAGTGTAAATTAATTGAGTGAAACGCCGTGCTTCAAAACTTACTTTCGCGATTCATGATGGCACAGTCCACAGGGGGTCCTTTTTTTTTAGGTAATTACATACGCAGTTTGCTGTTTCCATTTTGGGCGATTGGCTCACATTACAAAATATTGACACAAATATAATATTATAGTTCCGCCAATATATTAATAGTCGGTAGTTTCTGCAAGCAAAGATAATATTTTTTTGTTGCTGCAAGTGAAGAGGCTCTTTTTTTTTTTGCTTTACACCAGAACCAAGCTGAAGTTTTTAGATCCTCTTGGAGGATCTCTCAGTCTTACACACGTTGTTGTTCTTCATCTTCTTCTTGTGGACTTTTTTGTTTCACAGCCTACAGTTTTCATCCAAACTTCCTGAAACGTGGCATATATATATATATATATATATATATATATATATATATATATATATATATATATATATATATATATGTATAAATACCCTGCGCAGACAGTAACCATCTCCGATTTTGGAAATTATTCCGAGAAAAAAAAGTTATGACGTCAAAATATCTCCGCTAATGGAAATCGCCTACAAAATTATCTCCGAAACTAGGCAAGTTTTTTGAATTATGTTTGCGGGAATCGAACGGGGCATTAACAGAGATGAATTACCGCACATATGATACATCACCATGACGTCATATCAATTTTTATGACGTCATTCCTATTTTTTGACATTTTTTGTTTCACAACCCAGAGTTTTCATCGGATCTTCGTGAAACTTGCCATGTATATGCAGAAAGCCCACGTGCAGGCAGTAACCATCTCCTATTTTGGAAATTCTTCCTCAGAAAAAAAGTTGACGTCACAATATCGCCGCTAACGGAAATCTCCTATACCATTATCTCCGAAACTAGGCAAGCTGTTTGAATTTTGTTTGCGGGAATTAAGCCGGGCATTAGCACAGATAATTTATCGCAAAACGGATACATCACAATGACGTCATATTCATTTTTATGACGTCATCATTAAGAGGACGAGGATCTTAGCTCATTTGAGATTGTTCTGTATATGCAGGTTTCAGAAGGTGGATGGCCGCCGCATCAAATGTGTCATCAAAATAATTATCTCTCTCATGTGTCGCTCTCCCCACCTCCCCCCTAACTGCCCCACCTTCATCCTCTCTCTCTCTCTCTCTCTCTCTCTCTCTCTCTCTCTCTCTCTCTCTCTCTCTCTCTCTCTCTCTCTCTCTCTCTCTCTCTCTCTCTCTCTCTCTCTCTCTCTCTCTATCTCCCCTTCCTCCTCTCACCCTACACCTGCCTCCTCTCTCTCTCTTCTCTCCCCCTCCCTCTTTCTGCCCCCCCTCCCGACTTGATTGACTCATCAGCAAAGCGACGGGTTGTATTTGCTAGTATACAATAAATTACTGATCATTTCTGCAGATCAAGCCCCAACCCTCCCTCCAAATCCGTTTGCAGTTCTGCTCTTCCATAAGCAATCAGCCAGCTGTCAAATCTGCTATCATTCACTTATGGATATGAGCGATTCCATGCTACCTTAACCTCTTGAAACCAGAAGGCCATTGTAGGCTTGTGCCCTGCCTGGCCAGATTCTAAACTCCTGTCTTGATTTAAGTGGATAGGATCAGGATATGAAGGGGGGTAGTGTTACAGTGCTATTGCAATGCCCTCAGAAATGCTGCAACCAGAAGGCAGCTGCATATGAGAGATGAAGAAGTAGAATACTTTCAAGAAAATGATATCTTTTGTCCATGCAGTTCACGATTGTTTTGCAGTGTGAATTGGTTAAAAAAAACAAAACAACAACAAAAAAAAACAATGGCCCACCACAATCCCCAGATTTCAACACCAGAGAGAATCAATTGGATGAAGGTGATGTGACAACATACACTCGATTATGGTCAATTTCACAAGATTTAGAGATGATATAAAAGTTAAAAATTTACAGCACGTGTCATACAGAAGCTCGGGAAGTCGATGCCAAGCTACGATGAGTCTGCCATCTTGTGCTGTGCTTGTTCATTTATAGTTGCCTCGTAACACAGATGCATGGCTTGTTTCTTTATTTACATTTGCACGTACTAATATGGATGCAATGGTAAAGTTTTGCTTTAATAAAGGATTAAAGAGATCTTGGATATGAAAGGAGTAAATTGCTATGAAATATTTGGGTATGATGACGGTCTTGTGTTGAGGACTCTGCCCTATACGACCCTCGGTTCAAATCCATTTGAATGTAGCAGTATTCGGGACTTGGATCCAAATTATCCATGTCGCCATTGGATTATCGGTAAAAAAAACCCAGCTCATTCATTAATGACCTTCACAGTGGGGATAATCTCCCTGACCTGCCTGGTGTGGTTTACATTTAATGCCAGTCCAAACTGTGCGGTTGACTTTCAATGTCACCCCCCCCTTTCCCCAGGAAACAAAATTTCCCAAACAATCAAAGGGGGGAAATACTTACAAACCGGATGACTAATTGCAGCTTGACCTGTGACCATAATGGTCTATAACTACTTCTGTGGTTGTGTGCTATGTGGTTGTGGTGTGGTTGTGTCTGTGGTGTGGTTGTGTATGATAATGTGAAACTCCCTATCCTGGATTTGTATCATTGGTTTTGTTAAATGATGACATGATGTGAAACTTACGTGAGTTTGGGATGTTGACTTCAAACTAAAAAGCAAAGACAGATATTGTGATTAATAGGATGGATGTTAAAAGACAACGATATGGATTCTACCTTCCATCATGATGCATTGTGAGAATATGGAATGGGGGGGGGGGGGTTCTTTTTGCTGGAGATTGAGCTTTTGACTCCGAGCTCATCGATCTGAGTCATGAATGACGGAGGAGAGTAACGTGGGATGCATGATATTGAGGTGAGAAGCCAACCGTTGTTTTTTGGGGGGTTTTGTAAACGTGGTCGAGGCTCGTGGAAGAAGACGACGAGTTTGCATGGAACACCTACCCTCAAAGAGTTGATTGGCTTCCGTGGCTCATGACATGCGTGCTCTGTGCTGTTATTTTACATTACCAACAGTTTATCTATTTCAGACTTCAACTTCAAAAATAATTGACTGAAATTCTAAACAAGGCAGTGAATGATTAATTTGGTGCCAAAATGCTGTACATTGAGAAAAAACAACAACACGACACCAAGTCGGAGCTGTTCATCATGTAGTAAAGGCATGAGTAACTTAGAAGATGAATTGCATCGCGATAATGAATCAATGTCTTGCGATGTTCATTGTTTTATAATACAAGAATTTTTCCCAATCCTTCAGACAATGAAGAGTATTGACTAAATAAAGGAATATATGTTTCCCTGTATTAGTTTGTAGCAGCAGGTCCAGCTTGAATGGTCTTGGGGTGGAGGAGGGTGTGTAGAGAAAACAACATATTCAAAGATACAGTAATAGTGGTTTGTGAGCTTGGGGAATAAAATCTGGAATTGCAGCAAATCCTGCAGAGGGGATCAATACATGACTCAACAGTCACCCCTTCCTGAGAGGCAGGAGATTGTAATTTGTTCCACAATGCTGGCGATAACTCGCCGACGCTTCATGAAGCACTGTGAGATCTAAAATGTCAATGAACCTACTAATAATATTATTGAAACGTGAATTTCATACTTTAATTTTTACTCCACTTTTCATCCTACTTCTTCAAGATCTACAAACATGTAAAACCCCTCCCAAAATGAATAGTGGAAAGCTTAGTAGTACTTTGGCTCAGAATTTGGCAAATTGTCGGGAATCTCGTCCTGAGTGTACATGCCCAGACAGGAGTGGGGCAATTGTTTTACTCTGTCTGCCTGTCTGGAAGTCAAAATTTAAAATCATTCCATACAGGAAACTTACTGTTTTTAAGGATGTCATAAAGCAGTGCTTCTCAAACTATCTGATGTCGCGGACTGGCAGGTTTTTTTTCCCAATGTGCCAGGGACTGGTACCATATTTGTGCCATATTATTATTTGTTTATGATCCAAGAAAATATTGTTTGAACATCCGGAGTAATATTAATTTATACCAGAAAAATATTAAAATATAATAAAAGTTGACACATTTTTAAATATATATTTTGTATTATAAATCTTCTTCTTCTTCTTCTTTCGGCTGCTCCCGTTAGGGGTCGCCACAGCGGATCATCCGTATGATCCACATAGTGATTTGGCACATGTTTTACGCCGGATGCCCTTCCTGACGCAACCCTGGTCGCCTCTTACGACACAGGGATATGGTACACCTATTTTAACCGGGGTATACACCGGCCCAGTATACTGGTACTCATTTTGCCGACCTCGGAAGGATGACAGGCTGAGTCAACCCCCTGGTGTATTAATTCAGTGGCCCAACGGGGCTTGAACTCAGGACCTTTTGGATCCCAAGCCGCCGCCCTAACCACTGCGCCAACACCAGGCATATTTTGTAATATATATCCTGGTGTTGGCGCAGTGGTTAGGGCAGCGACTTGGGATCCAAAAGGTCCTGAGTTCAAGTCCCGTTGGACCACTGAATTAATACACCAGGGGGTTGACTCAGCCTGCCATCCTTCCGAGGTCGGCGAAACGAGGACCAGTGTACTGGGCCGGTGTATACCCTGGTTAAAACAGGTGTACCATATCCCTGTGTCGTAAGAGGTGACCAGGGTTGTGTCAGGAAGGGCATCTGGCGTAAAACATGTGCCAAATCACTATGCGGATCATACGGATGATCCGCTGTGGCGACCCCTAACGGGAGCAGCCGAAAGAAGAAGAAGAAGGATATATATATATATATATATATATATATATATATATATATATATATATATATATATATATATATATATATATATATATATAGACTTCTCTCTCTCGTATTTTGAATTTGTCGGCTTAAATATATTATTTTTCAAGATTTTATACATTTTCATTTTATATATTACATGTTATATATTATGATAATGTGAAACTGGAAACTCGCCATGGACCGGCAGTCAATGACTCGCGTAGCGGCACCGGTCCGCGTACCACCACTTTGAGTAGTACTGTCATAAAGGACACAAATAAGAGGCACAAATAACTAATGTAACATGTTAAATAAGGTGGTGTTAAAGATGATTAGTCCGGGAGCCAACCTGTGTACGAGGCTGTTTTAGGGTTGGACCTTACAGCCTCTGCTATAAAATTTTACACCCCCAGGATGTTTAGATATATGTTTGCAGTTCATGAAAACCAATGTTGGCAATTCATAAGCTCTTGCGAAAAATTTTGGCGGACGTTTTTGTTTGAGGAAGATTTGAAAAATTTGATAAAACAGCAATTGTCAATAAAATTTCTAAAAAAATTAAAAAATCACATTCATGAAAAATAAATGTGAACTAAATGTAAGAATTCAATCAGTGCATTGTAAAATGACAAAAAAAAATTGCCTTTGTGGAAGTAAACCTCGTAAAAGTACATAATTTTGTGAAAAATGCCTTAAAAATAACGTTTTTTGAAGATGGCCTTTAGAACTTTTCTTATCATAGGCAGATGCTGCATTAGAATACTAATTTCTCTTAATGTGATATGAACATGGTATCCATGGCTAATTAAAACAGCAAATTTGAGTGAGTTCTATCAATTTTTAAAGAGAAAATTAACATTTTTGTCAACCAAAGTTACCCCTACCCCCAAAATCCTCTTACTCTATTGAACACAGTTCGGTTAAGGTTTGCTGGATCCAGGTTGGGTACTTCACAGTTCACTCTTCCAAAGGAAAATTCAATGGTGTTTGGAGTGACATGGCCCTGGAGCAGACATACAACAATGAAGGGAAGACATCTCTGTTCAAAGGCATATCTCAGGCACCAGCTGCTCGAGATAAATATGTGTGAAGACAGCACCATTTCTCACAGCTGTATCAGAGAACATAAAGTCTATGGCTAATCTAGGCCAACAGGAATCTACTCATCATGGAGAAACACATAAGCAGGCAACAGAAGAACATATGCATGTTGAGGGAGATCAAGAGAAAGTGATATGCCAGCAGATGATAAACCCATTCCAGTGTAACAACCAAGTGGATCTGCTCAATAGAGCAACTGGTGAGAAGGATGCTTCAAAGACTTGGTCCATGCTCAAGCTAAGGGCATGGAAGCCATTATGAAAGCAGAAGAGGTGGTCTCTATTAAGATTGAACCACTGAAGCTGGTAACTTTCTCCTCACAGAAGAAATCAAACCCATCAAGGAAACAGAGTTTAATCAGGATCTATCAAGATGAGACTGCAGCTACACGTGTGCTGTGTTTCTATCGAGATGCCGACCCAGTCACAAGACAGATTGCATTTTCCCATGAGTGGACAGACTACCCATCATCCCTGTTTGAGGTTGATCCACGCTTAGCACAGGGGGTTTGTAATGCGCAAAGGCAACAAGTCTGATTTCGTGGCAGTGCTAATTGCTGAAGCTGAGCAGGATGTTGTTTTACAGCTGCCATCATTACCACAGAGTGACCTATACACAGTTTATCTGGTAGACACAATGGCATTTGTAAATAAATACCAAAAAATGGGTGTGAAAACATTTGGTGAACTTCCCCAGCTGTATCTTCGCAAGCTCCTGCAGTTGAAACCTGAAATGTGCAACTGTGTCAACATCATTGGTGATCAGTATGATTTTGATGATACCCATACTTTGAAGGGTGATGAGCAGCAGAGGAGAAACCAGACAGACCAGGCAAGACAATTCTCACCATCCAAGAGTCTAGAAATTCCGGACTGGAATTTACTCATGAAGAATCCAAGAAATAAAGGAAATCTTCAGAACTTCATTGGCACTTCCCTTTGTGAGAGTCCTGAAGCTATTCCGGATGGAGTGACCATCATTCTTGGTGGTATGATGGAAAACAAAGGTCACACTCTTTCCATCACATCAGCATCAAGTTCAGTTCTGGACTTACCTTGTGAAGAACATGAAGAGGCAGACACAAGGATTATTGCTCATCTTGCATATTGTGTGGAATATCTTGATCACCATCGAGCTGTTGTGCATGCAACAGATACAGACATAATTATGCTGTGTATATATCACTTCTGCTGCTTGAACACATTGCAAGAACTCTGGATACAACGGCAGAATCAATACCTACCTATTCATGAGCTGGTAGAAGTGTTGAGCAAGAAGTACCAGAAAATCCTCTTGATGTCGCACTACACTTCTGTGCACATATGTGTTGTGTGGATGTGACACAGTGAGCTACCCATTCAGAAGGGGAAAAGAAGAGGTCAGGTCAGGTATGGGAGCATGTGCCAGAACAGCGCGTCGCTGCGTCCACTTTCCGCCGGTACTCCAGGGGCCTCCATCTGGCCATCCCCCAGGCAGATGCCAGGCCCATCCCCATCTCCTTGAGATGATGGTCAACCTGCTGCAACCATGAGGCACGTGGTCGGCCCACTGGCCTCCTCCACTCATGAGACTCCCTCGCTGAGAGAATCTGGTGAGCAGGATCAGCGTCAGGAAAACGAGCCACATGTCCATACAGCCGCAACTGACGCTCACGGACTATGCAGGTAACAAATCTCATCCGAGTCTCTCTCAGCAGCCGCTCGTTGGACACAAAATCCGACCAGCGATAGCCAAGGATTCTTCGAAGAGACCTGGTACCAAAGGAATTAAGTCTCTGTCTCAGATCCTTGGTCAAAGTCCAAGTCTCGCACCCATAGAGCAAGACTGGAAGTACCAAGGACCTGAAGACTCGGACTTTCGTCCTCCCGCACAGGTACCGGCAGCGCCCACACCCCATGATCCAGTGAATCCATGACTCCCCAGGCCCGACCCAGACGTCTATTGACCTCCGGCTCACAACCTGCGGAGACATGAATATCACTGCCAAGGTAAGTGAATCTATCCACGACCTCAACATCCTCACCACAAACAGACACAGACAGGACAGCAGCATCCAAGATGTCACCGAAAGCCTGGATCTTAGTTTTGACCCAAGAAATCCGTAATCCCAACGGCTCCGACTCCTCATTCAGCACCTCGAGGGCCCCCAAGAGGATGTCTAAAGTCTCCGCAAAGATGACTGCATCATCTGCAAAATCAAGGTCCGAGATCTTGACATTGCCAAACAATGCACCGCAACTTGATCTCTCCGACATCCTCCCTAAAATCCAGTCCATACAAGTGCTGAAAAGTGTGGGGGCAAGTACACATCCCTGACGAACTCCAGTAACAACTGGAAATAAGTCAGAGATGGTACCACCACACTTCACAGCACTCTCAGTACCAGAGTAGAGTTCAGACATCAGATCGATCAGTTTTGGTGGCACCCCACGAAGACCAAGAATCCTCCAGAGGACATCCCGATTCACTGAATCAAACGCTTTAATCATCAAGATCAACATCGGCTGCAAGCAGCCCCTGCCGAAACTCGTCTGCGTGAGGTGAGGACACGAAGAGCAAGGATACGGTCAATCGTTGACCTCTTTGGTGTAAAGCCTGACTGCTCTGGACGCTGGTGCTCAAGCAGATGGTGGCGAACCCTATCAAGAATTATCCGAGCAAAGACCTTGCCTGGCACTGAGAGCAGCGTCACCCCTCGGTAGTTGTTGCAGTCTTGGCGATCACCCTTCCCTTTCCAGAGAGGGACAACAAGGCCCCTCTTCCAGTCAGTTGGGATGATGCCTGTGTTCCTGTGAAAAGAAGAGCGGCACAGGTTTCTCTGGGACTGATAGGAAACCTTCCCCACCTTGTTGATTTTGGAAGAGATAGTGAAATGGCAGCAACAGAATGTGTCATTGATGAGGCCAGAGTATACTGGACTGCTCTGCATGGCCAAAAAGGGTTCAGCTGTTTGGATACCCTCAGGCAGCATATGTTTGTCTCTTCAAAATTAGACCTTGGGTCACTGCCAGCAACAGAAGATGCGTTTTACTTCCTTGTTTTAAGAGCATTGTATCAATTGCTTCTGTATAGACGTGCACATCTCAGTGACCGAGCACTTCCCCCAGCCACAACATTTGGCAGAACCCTTATCAATGGAAAACTGGTCCCAATTCTCATGTCTAAGCCAGCCAAGCCAAACATAGACAAAACGGTGTCTTGCATGTGCAAATTATCCAAATGTCTGAAACGATGTTCATGCAAAAAGGCTGCTGTGCCTTGCTGAGTGACATGCATATGCCTTCGTCAGAGAGGTTCATGTGGTGGAGTTGTTTCAGAGAGTGACTCTTCCTCTGAAGAGGATGTTTCATGTCACAATATTGTGTTAATCCATTTCTAATTTTATCTTCCTTAAAACCATGGCATGTAAAAGTATGTTCTTGTTCCTGACCCCATTGATAGTCAAGCATTTCTGAGTTGCATAAATCTTTTGTTGTTTGACATATAACCTTGTCAATTGTAGGTAGGTTAAATCACCAATTGTGATATAGGAAATGAACTCCTCTTTAATATGAGGGGTCATTTGTGTATATAGGTTTAGTGGTTATGATTTTAGGACAATATGAATTACCCCTACCCCCATCCTACATCTTCGCTTTTGCCAACATTTTGTTATCAGAGGGGGCTCGCAAAAGTGTTGACTGTGTTGTTGCGCAAGAGTTTCACCATTGCCAACATTGGTTTTCATATACTCAAAGGGTGTCTCTTTATGAAAATCAACACAAAAATTTTATAGCAGACCGGGCAATTTTTTTTTAATTTTGATCGGTTGGCTCCCGGACTAGATGTATCAACAGCAGTAAACTTCCAAAAAAAGTCTTTTTCCTACATTCTTTGAAACCTTTATTTTATTTCGATTGAATTATATATTTGAACACCGCAGAACACAAATCACATTCTTGCCACTTCCAAAACCCTCCAGTTTAGCACAAAACATTATGCCATTTTAGGCCATCTCGCCAAATAATATTTGCCACTCACACTTTCAACGTTGGGGAATATCGAGATTCAGACAAAATGGTGGCTCGTATGAAATATCAATCGTGCTCGGAAACACAAAGCAATATTGAAAAGACCCTTCCCATGTCCTTTTCTCAAGACTGTGTGGGGGTAAGGTGCTCAATTAAATCTAGTTTAATCTCGGTTGAGTAGCATTTTCACATGTTCATTTTTTCCTTATTGTTCTCCATACGTGTTTGATCCAGGTATCCATCATGTGGACCATGAGCATCATAACAGGTGTGTGAAGAACACTAAGTGTGAGATGCCTGGCAGTCAGACATAAAGTTAACTTTATGTGAAACTATTTTGTGTTATTAATTTTGCTATTTATATGCACGAGTATAAAAGCCCATCAAAATAAAATTGAAATTATTTTATTCGAAATATTCAAGGAGACTAGAAAATATGTTTCATAGCAAGCAGTGATATTTTGAAACACTACATGGACAAATGTGAACATATTTTCTTTATCTTCTGGGATGTTTCGTTTCGACAATACAGCCTCGTGAGCATGCCGAAGTCGTTGCCAAATCAGAAGCCTTGGGCCTAGCATCAGGTATACTTACATCTTTATTTATTAGACATCCTCCGGACGTAAACGAACACTCGCTTTACTCTATGCATGTTACACAATACGTGCAGCAAACTTCACCTCCCTGCGCCTTGTATTTATTGTTATTTTTTTAAATGTTTCTGTACACCACCATTGAGGCTCAGTTTGCAAGTCACTGTCTACAAATTCAATAGAAGAGACGTAATTACTCTTTAATATGGAAAGTGTTTTTCGAGTTTTTTAATCCTCAAAAATAGACCGTAGTGAGCACACACACACAGTCATGTTAAAAGAGTGGCTGTTAAAACCCTACTTAAATCGTCCTTATGAAGTGGAACAGACAAATACACAAATACACACTGTTTTATATAGGTAGATTGTTTATTATTAAAATATTTTTGGTATTTTTACATGTAATAATAATAACTGCAATCCTGGATTATGTGACCACATATGATGCATGCATTTTTCCAGTTCACAAGGTTTATCAGTTATTATAACTGACGGACATGTACCTTCCCTATGGGAAGAATATTTCCGAGTTCCTGCAGAAGGCTTTGTCTTGGCCTTCGGCTCAGTTACTCTCCCATCAAATTATCCTAATTCTCCATAATTCCAAAGTGAAGTTTTCACACTCAGCACATGAAATTTTATTTTGATGTAAGCTTAAATTACCGAATTTTTGGATAGACTACGTTATTACAATAATACAGTATTCTGTTTTGTTTTCAAATTGGGTTTTTGGAAGTGAGCACTTGATCCAACTATAGAGTTTGGGATGTTGACTTCATCCACATATACTTAATGCCAAGATGGGAGAATTTTTGTTTTTTTAAACTTGATTCAATCAAACGAAACTTGCACAGTCACAAATTCAGGGTGCACTCATTAATCCCTGAAAGTTTCAGCTTCATCGGTCAAATCCTTTCAGAGGAGTAGATGATACATACATACTTTCCCTCTATTATATATGGATTCTTATTATAAAATATCTTTTTTGGTTGTGGCCAAGAGGTAAGGAAAATGGATTAACAGCGGTTGTGGGTTTGAATCTGGCTGAAGGTAATAGTATTAAAGATTTTGATTCCAAGCTTCCAGAAACCAAGCGAGTCTCCAAATAATTACCGTGTTGCATCCTTTGGACTGCTGATGCAGCCCATCTGGTTCATTAATGACCTTAAGGAGGTAATGGCTGCACAAATTACCAAATAAATCCAAATCACCCTAACCAAATAGAAAATGATACATATTTATACAGTAATTTTGCTTCATGTATGTAAATGATTGTTCCTGTTTTAAATGATTGCTGTTGCTGGTTTCATGGTAGTTGCGATTTAAATGCAATGTTCTAAAATTGAAAATTTCAGATTTAAACCCCAAATCGCCAGCGTTTCCTCTTCCTGATCACAAAATGAATTAATCTCAAACCTCCCACACTTAGATAAGAAAGCTGCCTGGATTAAACTGTGCACCCTGTGAATTCAGCCACATGCCATCTGCTAAGTGTATTGTTCATTGGTGGGAGGGGGGAGGAGAAGAAGTAGGAAGAGGTCTTGTCCTTTAACATCCAGGAGAATTGTCAAAAAGGCTGAAACCGAAGACGAAGCAATTCCCACAATGAGGCCAAAGTACAAAGTTTGTTCTCACATTGCAGGCAGATCGGTGGCCTCTTCTCCAGTCGAGCTCACTCTAACCTCTAAGATGTATTGTTGTGGTGCCGGGTTCGGTGGCGAGGAACGACCGCCAGATGGAGCAGTTGGGCCGTCTCCCACCGAACACCCGAAATTGAAGGTCGTCACTCCGGATAACTCCAAGTCGATGGGTCACTTAATGGACTGTGGACGCCAATATTTCGACCATGCGGTTCGGGTCTTTTTGTCTCATTCCAATTTACCGAAGTAGCTGCGTGGTCAAGCTGCCGGGGAAACCACACCCTCGGCCGGCTTTGTCCGAACCGAGTTGCTGTTACCGACTCGGATTCGGTGTAACCGAGCGGGAGTTACCAAAGCCACACCGGCCCAAATGACAATTTACGGCACAATCGGCCTCCCTAATTCTCAAGCCCAAACCATACTGGGTCAATGAAAGAAAGCACAGACAACGAACTGGAACATTTAACAGTTATTTATTTACAATGTAAGAGGGAGGGAAACACAGATCAGACTTAACCATGAATATAGATGTAGGCAAATGTGCAATGGCAATCACTTAAACGATTTCTACTTATCAGACTGGCCACAGACAGACACACACACCCAAAAAGAAATGAACCTCGTGGGTCTTTATTCGGCCCTTCATTTCGGGATGGAAGGCGAGCTGAGGGTTAGAGTCTGGCCGGGTACCTGGCCACCTCGTGCGGTTTTACCGACTTGCACTTGTGGAGCTCGGAGTCCGTGGACGGGAACGGGGATCGCAGCTCGAGCACTCCAACGCAAACCACCACGGTGGGACTCGAACCCACGGACCTCAGCTTAGGATCCTATGAATGACCCGGCCAGCCACGACTGATGACCGACGACACAAGCACTACAAAACACCTCCGCCACGACCACCACCACCACGAGCACCAACATGACCACCGACCACCAAGGAACCCCTAAAAGACCGCAGACTCCGCTGAGACAGCTCGCCACCTTTCTTATCCCTCCCCCCAGCCGTGTGGAGGGATCCGCTCTGAGGTAACTTGCCTCCGGATTGGTCGGGGGGCATCGGGCGATCGGTGTCCTCCCCTCATTGGACGAGGCGAACATTCCATCTGGCTGAGGCGGGGTCGGCTCTGAGGTGATCTCACCCCCGATTGGACGAGGGGAACATTGTATCTTGCTGGGGCGGAGTTGGCCCTGAGGTGATCTCACCCCCACCTATGTCCGTGGCCTCGAACACGTGTGTAATGGCGCTGAAGGAGTGGAGGGGGGATTTAATGCAGAAGACTAACTAGAAAGAAACTCGCAGTGCACACATGAAATTCCCATTAGACATCGGGGAGAGATTCTAACTATCCACATATACTTAACGAAATAACTAAACTTTGGGTCAACTGCATGTGTGAATGCAAACGGTTTCCAGATTCGTAACAGTATGTGTTCTTCCAGTAACCTGCTCCGAGTTAAACCCCCAGAATCTAGGTTTTTATTCTTCTGTCCTCCCATTTGTGGATCATCCCCTGAGGCTGTTCAATCCCACTCTCACCTCCATGGCTTCAAGTAGGCAATGCACCATCATCTCATGTGATCTCCCATTCATAACCGCAATATTTTCTCCCCCTTTTCTACCTCAACCCTCTTAATTGCAGATCGCTGCGTTTCCACCCTCTTCTTTTCCTATCTGTTCACTCTTTTGTTAGTGTCCATTTGTTGCCCCATTCTCAGTATGCTGCCTTTTTACCTCCATCACCCCACTCTTCCATGAGCTTAGATCTTGCAAAAATATATGAACAAAAAAACATACAATGGTAAAGACATTACTCTGCTCCAGTGTATTGATAAAGATGACACTTGTTTGTGGCACTTTATTATTTCAGCGTAAAATAGATAACCACTGTGGATCTATTTACGACCGCTCATGTGAAAATGTGCAATGTGATCACAGTTGCTTTCCAGGATTACTTTTCGTGATAAGTTTGAGATGGCAAATGAATAACAATTGTAGCAGCATTAGCACTATAGGCAAGCCACATTGCCTTAATACCTGCTTGCCATCTCTCTCCAACAGCAATTTAAAGTTCTGTCATACTGTGGGACTAGGATTGAATTAACTTGAACTTGCCTGACTGTTAAAGGGGAAGGAAAAGTGCACTATTCCACACATGCAATCAAAGTGACCAAACAAGATTTGTACTTGCAAGGAATGAGAAAATAATTATTCTTGATACATTACATTTTAAAGAAGCGTCTCTAAAGAACGGTCTCTCGTTTCAACGTGGATTTATTTTGTAGTCTGACATTTTACAGTGTGCAGACAACTTTGTGTAGGTTTTAATTAATAATTGTGATGTCCAACTGGTTATTGCTGAAAGATTTTGTTATTTCTCTGTTAGTGCTTAATTCCTCCCCCCCCCTCCCACTCCACCTCTCCGATGCTGCTTTGGAATATCTTTCTTCAAATGTTGTCGCATTCCTGGTGAAATCGTTCAAACAAAGGTGATTCGGTAAAATTGCATTCAACACGCATCAGGCTGGTTCCATGTGGCTGGAAATGCACCGTTGTGAAAAAAAATACAACTCTTGAAATTACCCTGTCTGTTGGGATGATTTCCCATGCAATTTCATAACATTATTTCTAATTCAAGCATTTGGTTTGCAAAACATTTTGCATTTCAAAAAACACAAAAAGTTGATGGAAAAAATTGTCTGAGAGTAAAGTAATTATAGGCCTAATTTGTCTGAGAGTAAAGTAATTATCGGCTTAATTTTATGTATGTCCAAAATGATTTGACTGTAATTTCCTCCCTCAACACCCCCACTCCCAAACCTCTTCTTCATCCACTTGTAATTTCCTGATTCTTCCAGTCGCAGAAGACTTGGGTGAAAGATAAATATAGGCAGAAGATAAGTTTGTGCGGAAAACAGGATTTCCTAATGAGGCACTGTTCACTCTTCTGTCCTCTGTTAAACAACTTCCCTTCTCCTCCTCATTTACCATATCCAACCTCGTTCCAACCCCTCCATCCACTGCTTCCTTCACTCGAACCACTGCTATTAGCAAGCATTTGAACACAATTTTTTTCCACCATTCTCAACGTTATAAAGAGGGTATCCCATAAAATTATTTAATGTTTGGACAGGATGATGAGAAATTGGGATGGCCCAACAAATCCGCTGCAATTACATCACAGTTTATATACATCGGGTCTACATTGGTGATAACAGAATGAAGCATTCTTAAGGTACCTCTTTAATGGCAACAGCATGACTCCCATAGTTGATTTTACTGCCCATTTCTTCTCTAGTTTCCAACTGAGTTTCAATATCCATTTGCAGCACATGTTGCTGGATCATCATAAAAAGTTGCATCATCCCATTATAGTGGAAAAGAAGGTAATAGGAGATGCATTGAACGACAGGTTCTTTTTGTCTTTTTCCTGCATAAGCTTTCATATTAGGCTATAATGTAAATTTATAAATGTTAACATAATGAATCTTCACTCCACCAAATCCATAATAAATCTTCGGTGATGATTCGGCTTCGTGTCAGATGGTCTGCTGAGTAGCCATTTTTAAAGTTGCCCCCTATTTTACAACCATTAGTATATCAGGTTGGGTTGTTTTGATTGGTTTGAACTCCTGTATTGTAATCTTGTTATCAAAGGTTAATTTCCTTACCCTAATGGGTAGGTTATGGTAAATTGCCCCCAAAAAACTTCACAAACTTGTCAGTGTGGCTGTCTTGCTTCACTCTCTTATAATATATAACACAATATGTCAAGTTTGTTCATTAACTGTACTTCAGGAAAGGTTTTACCAAGACTACAATAATGTCAGACATTATTTAACTTAATAATCCACATTCGAGAAGTTACAAGTTACAGAAATATTTTGAGTGTAGACTGTACAAAGGTTGAGGAAGTTGTTTGCAGGGTCTTGGGCTTGTGAAAGAGCACACACACACACACACACACACACACACACACACACACACACACACACACACACACACACACACACACACACACGCACACACACACACACACACACACACACACACACACACACACACACACACACACACACACACACACACACGGCATGGCTAACGTTGGTGGAAGTGACGTAACTTCCTGCCGCCATCTTGTAACGTCACTTTTCTCTCCATAATCAGCAGGGCAATTAAGAAATTCTCCCTCCTCCCTTCCCATGGGATGCCATGGAGCTTATCTGTACTCTATCCTTTAAATGCTGAGCGTCAAGTGAGGATGTAGCACAGACCATTTTAAAAGATTTTAGTATCACTGGGCCAGGGTCGAAACTGACACGCTGACCTCTCAGACCCATAGCAGCCACATTGCTACTCAGTCTGGTTGAATATCTGGTTAAATAATGCCATTTTTAGTCTTCAGGTCTTCTGAAGCTGCTTTCCCATCTGCTCAGAATTTTCAATGTTGACCTCACTCCCAAATTTATATGCTTGTTTTACTCCAACCAAGTAAGGCTCAAACTTTCAAGTTGTCTGTCTGCCATTCATCCCAATTTTATTGCATCACGTTCATCTTTCTTCCATTTATCTTCTTTCCTGGCAGGTTTCTCATACTCTTCATTTTCTGTTTGTACACTGATTAGTAGAGTACCCACCCTCTGGGTGGGGAGAGTTTTCACATTTCTTGCTGAAGAAAGTACCATCTGTACATTGCAAGAAGGCTCTATAGATGTTTGTGTGGTATGCATCTAAAGGGATAAAATGGGCAAAGAGGGTCTGAAAGTCTACATGTCTAAAGGATTTAAAGGGGCAAAAAGGTCCAAAGGGTCTTAAAAGGTCTAAAGGATCTTAAAAGGTTTAAAGGGTATGTTCCAATAGTAGTTATGCCTGGTGTTGGCTTAATGCTTCGGGTGGTGGGCTTGGGATCCAAGGACCCTAAGTTCAAATCCCACTTGGCTGTTAAATTAATATCAGGTAGGGTTGACTCTGGCTGTCATCTTTCTGAGGTGGGCAAAATGAGTGCCAGCTTGCTGGTATCCTGTGTCAGAGTGGCGATCTGTCCAGGATTGTGCCCAATAGTCAAGGAGACTGCTTAGGCCTAAGTCACATTTGCCACGGCGGCTGTGGGGTCTCCAAAATCTACGGCCACTTGCAATTATACGGCGGCCGCAGTATTTCCACGGTCACACAATGTAGCAGTCACATCTCTATTATAATACCAAGCTTGCACACTAAAAACTCGGCTCGCCGTCACACTATCCCTATGAAATTGCTGTGGCACTTTCTCTATGATAATGCCAAGCTTGCACACTAAAAACTCGGCTCGCCGTCACACTATCCCTATGAAATTGCTGTGGCACTTTCTCTATGATAATGCCAAGCTTGCACACTAAAAACTCGGCTCGCCATCACACTATCCCTATGAAATTGCTGTGGCACTTTCTCTATGATAATGCCAAGCTTGCACACTAAAAACTCGGCTCGCCGTCACACTATCCCTGTGAAATTGCTGTGGCACTTTCTCTATTATAATACCAAGCTTGCACACTAAAAACTCGGCTCGCCATCACACGATCCCTATGAAATTGCTATGGCACTTAGCGGACATGCCGACAATGTTTGGGAAGTCTTGGCGTTCCATAGTACCACTTGCATTTTGCACAATGCGTATTTTTGTCATTCCCCGTGTACGGTCTGTCGTCTGCTACCAGCTATGTTGTACTGCTATCCCGTGCATGTGCACGGGTATCGCTAGTATGTTTTTATTTTTCGGGGAGCCGCACGGGGTATTTAGAAATTGTGGAGACCGAAAACGTGGGGGTGCCGCACGGTCTTTGATTTGATGTCGCACGGTGACCTTAGGGCGTCCCTGCGGCGGCCATAGAATTTTCAAGGTAGCCTCAAGGTGCCCGCAAGGCGACCGCAGGAGGGCCCTAAGGCGAATGTGCAGCCAGACAGACGGTATCGAGTGAGTATATATACCAGTTCTTTTTTTACTGAAATAAAAATATAACAGTTCGGAATATACCAGTACGTGGTGCACCCAGAATCCGAATTGAATTCGTTCCAGGAGGCTGTTCGGATTGCAAAAAGTTCGATTCCCAAACTATTTTCCCAATAAGAAATAATGGAGTGAATTAATCCGTTCCTGGACCCCAAGAAAACCCACTTTCAAGACACTTTCAACTGAAATTCCCCATGTTTAAGGTAAAATAAGATGAGGAAATGACCTTCGGTGGCGGTGTATTGTATGTAAACTGGTACAATCACCAATCCAAAGGTTCACACAGGCTCGAGCTCCGGCCTGGGTTCCGATCGCTCGCGCACTCTGCGAGAGCGTTGCCCCCAGGGCAGGGCAGCTCATCAAACATGATGCCCCCAGAACCACAATCACTTTCATCAAACGCATCGGGCTGAGGTAATCATGTATATTCTAAATTACAACCAGTTTTTCTGTGAAATTAAATCCTTGCCCGACAGTCCGTCACACCACGTGATCGGATTGCTTTTTTGTTATTAATTAAAACACAAGATGAGTAAAAAAAAACCCAGCACAAATCAATGTGAAAACACGAGGTAAAGTAGCGATCGACACACGAGAGATGCTTTCACGAGGACTTCCACCGACGAACTGAATGAACAAAGCGCGAAGATGCGGCTCGAACAGGCGGGGGAGACACGTGAACAAACATGAATGCCACATTGTGTTCGGTTTTTAGGGCAAAATTCATTTTTCATTGATAAGAGACTACGGCAGCCGCAAGAATAACGCAAGCCCACCGTACGCCCTACGTACAGTCGACGTGGAACACAACTACGTCACAACTACAGCTTGTCGAATTGCTACGGCGAACGTAGAAATGGAAAAAGTTATAACTCCGCGTTATAATTCCACGGCGACCCCTACGGCCTGTAAAAGATAGCCAAACGGTGTAGGGCCATCCTGAAGCCATCCTGAAGGCCACCGCACGTTTCTGTCAATTCAGAGGGCGTACGGCCGCCGTATCCTCGCCGTAGAGCAAATGTGACTTAGGCCTAAGCAGCACCAAAGCTCTGCTCAGAGTATGGTCCCAATGAATGGAATAGTAGTTCGGGGTCTAAGGGTTTAAAGGGGTGTAAGGAGTCTAAAGGGTTATTTATAGAGGTATATAGGGTTAACAAGGTCTAAAGGGGTCCAAAGGGTGTATCGAGTCTATAGAAGTTTAAAGGGTCTATGTGGTCTATGTGTCAAAAGGAATCAAAGGATCTTTAATGGTCTTCAAAGGTCTGAAGGTCTAAATGGTCAAGTGCTCAGTCTCAGCCGTATGAAGGGTCTAAAATTTTACAAGGTGCATTCCAATAGTATGTAATAAATAGATGTAGTCACGGTGCAACTAATGTAAAAACAGTACTGTACTTAACTAGAACGGCACTTGGTGGAGCGCATACCTCCACCAGAGTGAATAGTTTACGGTTTGTATCCCATTGATAGGCCGGATCTGCTTCTGGGCCATAACCAAAATCCAATCAGCTTGTTCTTGTCATATCTCCAACTCATGCACCAAGTTTCGTTCAAATCTGATCAGAACTTTTAGAGATATGTGCAATAAAGGGTGTTCCAGAAAGACCTGGACAACTTTGGTTGTTAATAGATTTAGTACCACAAATGATACAATGATACCCTTTGCTTTATACAATACAGAAACTCATAACATTTTGTGCACACCATCAATACACTTCAATGTGAGCTCAGTTTGTCGTGCACAGGACATCAAGGTGGTGCACGAGTTCTTGTCATGTGCGCTCAGAATGTTTGCGTCCACCAGTGCGCATGCAGCTGTGATCTGATAATGAAGATCCTGCAGGTTTTCCACCTTGGTGTTGTAGGCAACATCTTTGACAAACCCAAACAGAAAAAAAACTCAAGGGGGGTTATGTCTGGTGGACGTTGGTCCATCTCGGTCAATCCAGCGACCTGGACATTTTTCATTGAGGATGGCTCGAATGACTAAGGTCCAATAAGGGGGAGCACCGTCATGTTGAAAAACGACATCGTGTTGCACATCTTCAATCTGTGGGAAGGTGAATCCTTCCAACATGTTCATGTAAATTGTTGAGGTCACCGTTTCCTCCACAAAGAAAAACGGACCCACCAAGTGGTCAGGGAGAAGGCCACACCACACATTGACGTTTGGACTGTCACGTATGTGTTCAATGACCAGATGGGAGTTTTCAGAGCCCTAGATCCTCACATGGTGCTTGTTGACCTTCCACGATACATGAAAGTAAGCTTTGTCTGTGAACATGACCTTTTTTAGGTTATCTTCTTCATCCCTCTATGTGACTGAGCATTTCCAAGGCAAACGCCTTGCACTTGTGTCCATCATTTGATTTGAGTTCCTGCAGAATCTGCACCTTATAGGCATAAAGCTTCAGTCGTTTATGCAAAATCATGTGTACAGTGGTGGTTTGTAGTTCCAGTTGTCTGATTGCATGTCAAATTGATTTTCTGGGACTTTGTTGAAATGATTCACGCACTTGTTCAACATCTGCTGCACTTGGACTTGGTCGATCGGTACTTTTCTGTTTCTGATAACTTCCAGTCTCCTTAAACCTCTTGTACCACTCTCTGATACGAGTCCATGATGGTGGATTCCTTCCATACCTTGTACGGAAATTACGCTGAACTTGCGTGTCTGATCTCGTCTCGATAAACCATTTGGCGCACTGAGATTTCTCCTGTGGAGTCGCCATTTTCTCTTACATTAAACTACCAGACCTGAAAATAAAGAAAACTTTATGAGTTTCTGTGTCACACATAACAAAGGGTATCATTGTATCATTTGTGGTACTAAATATATTAAAAACTAAAGGTGTCCCGGTCATTTTGGAATACCCTTTATATCGTTTTTGGCCCTATCTCTCAATGATGCAGTATCACTTTAAAAATTCTCGGATCCGGATCTTGATTCGGATCTTCACCAAAATCTAATCATTTCGTACTTGTCACACACCAAACCTGTTCCCAACTTTTTGAGATATCCTGTTCACTGACAAACAAACAGACAGGGATGAAAACATAACTTCTGTCCATCTTCGCTGATGGAGGTAATTAAGAGACGTACAAGTCTAGAGACGACGATGGTTCACGAGCGGTATTTGACGATGTATATTGTTTCAGAAGTCAAGGATGAGACAATGTGATAATTTTTGACCAAGTTATAAAAATGATCAACATGATGTGGTACGAGTGACAGGTTATTAGCTGCAAAATGTTGAAAACCCGGTTTCGTTCAACAACTTCCAAAATTTGACCTTTGCATAACCTTTAAAGGTCACAAAACAATGTTGTGGACATTAAAATAAGGAAACAGGATACGTGCTATAGCTTATTGGAGTTAGTTCATCGAAGAAGGTCGAAAACCCGGTTTGAGTCCCACAACTTTTAAAATTTAACCTTTGTGAACTTTAAAGTCAAAGGTCAAGCATTATGACCTTTGGTGCAAAACTTCCTCTGGAACATTCCAGGAACAATATAACGTCATATAGGCTATATGGCATTTGGTACTCCTCGGATTATCCATACTTTGATGAAATCAGCGTAAAAAAAAAACTTGAAGGGGGCACCACCCTGAAGGTGTTCGAGATAGAGCAAAATGGTGTCAATAATTTAGGTGGGCAATGACCTCAAGGTTATGCATAAAAAATATTGTCATCCTAGCTCTCAAAGTTTAGGCGTTCGTATGATTTTTATGTCAAAATTCGCAATTTTCTAAGTTCGTGACCTTGTGACCTTGACCTTGGGACGAAAATGAAAAATCGACTCCGCGGGGCTATGCAGGTGCCATTGGGCTAATCAAATACCGAAACCCTGCCAGATTCGACAAACCCCCTCGGAGAAGATGTAAATTGAAATCGGCTACGACCTAAAAATAAATTGTTTTTAGGCGTGGTGCGCCCATTATGGGCGGAGCCACGCCCATTCTCAGGAAAACACAACTAGATCATGATATAAACCTCCCACCAAAATTTTATCAGTATCGGATCAAAACCCACGGAGCTATGCTCGGGACAGACAGACAGACACACACCCACACACACACACACACACACACACACACACACACACACACACACACACACACACACACACACACACACACACACACACACACACACACACACACACACCAATAACGAATATAGTGGTCACTTACTGACTCGTGAACCAATAGTCACATGGGTCGACCGAGGGTTCACTCTCAGCTTCATGAACAAATTCACTGCTTCAGCATGTTTTTCGTTTTTATTAGTTTTATTCTGTAGATTATATATTTACTTGCTTGTATTTTTGCCTCATTACAACTTTCTTTTTTATTTGGGAGCATTTTGGTATTCTGGAAGCAAATTGCTGACATACCATTTACCCGCTGCAATCTCAGGTCATCTAAAATTTGATTAATTATTTTATTATTCTACATCTATGCTCTTAAATAAGAAATTTCTTATTAGACTGTCGGGTAATCGGCAAAAATGGCTCTAATTTTTACATTTTGTGGATCCCCTCCAGAAACTATTTTAAATGATATATATAGGTGGAGAAAAAAGTATGCTGAACAACATCACAAAACTCATCAGTGGTGAAAGTTGCACATTGATTAATTATCTCCAAATAAAAATTTGTTAAACATGCAGGACGCACTCTTGTCCTATACAAGACAAGCTGTGTATTATGCTCAGAGGAAATAGGTCCTGGTGGTTGTACGAGCTCATAGCAAGTTCTCCTACAACGTCGCTTCTAACAATGTCGTTTCGCTATTACGTCGCTTCTAACAACGTCGTTTCGCTATAACGTCGCTTCTAACAATGTCGTTTCGCTATTACATCGCTTCTAACAATGTCGTTTCGCTATTACGTCGCTTCTAACAACGTCGTTTCGCTATAACGTCGCTTCGCTATAACGTCGCTTCAAACAATGTCGTTTCGCTATTACGCCGCTTCTAACAATGTCGTTTCGCTATAACGTCGCTTCTAACAACGTCGTTTCGCTATTACGTCGCTGACCAACAGGGGAACACTTTTGTACCATCGTCACGACGTTTCCATATAACTCCGTCCCATGCAGAATTGGGAATGACTCATCGGTGAAACAGCTTCTTCGGCGGTTGGTACAGTATACAGTATTTGCTGTATGCGTAAGGATGTAAGAGGCAGAAGAACACATCCCCCTACCCATGCTATCTTAGTCATTGTTCAGCATCCACCTGGTGAACTTGCACACTTTTAAAATGAAGTGCATTTCTGCTAAACATCAGGACATAGAGGCATTGGGAGAGGTGGATCCTGCTGCATCACCCTCCTCGCAATAACCCACTCCCTCACCATTTTCCTTCACACTCCACCTCGACAAGCTTCATCCACGATCATCGTCGGGGAGCACAGTACAGTACTGTACTTGACTTTACATGTTACTTTTTGTTATTTATATAATGCTTTTATTTATTTTGTTTGTTTGGTATTTTATTTTGAGAAATAGGATGTTATTAAATGTGAATGTACAAAAATATGCTTTTCTTTGTTGGACTTGTTAAAGGTGCTTTTCGTGCAAAAAAAAAATTTCGACTTGGGATACATTGAACGTATTAATTTAAACGGGAAATATTAGTTTCAAACAATGTCAGAATTTTTTGTCACGCATTAACGACATTGTAAGAGAACTTACTGTATTATGTATTATCGCAACTATATGAACCTTTCATAATGTAAACTGGGAATACAGAAAGGATAATTCACAGATTTCCCCTCCCAAGTGATGAGATGTGAGACAATTATTTAATTTATTTAATTCATTGATTTGGTAATCAAAATATAGACCAATGACTGCACCGTAGTCCCAAGAAGGAAGCCAGACATAACAATACACGCACACATGTACATATATACATCCACACACATACATACATTCATACACATATACATACAAACACACATATATAAATAAACACACAAACAGATATATTATGCACTGGTAAGTACTTACAAAAGCTATTTTATTTGAAGTTATAACCTTAACTTATAAGCAATGGACTGATTTCCTAACTGCCCAGATCATCAGCTGGTCACTGTTTTTCATCGATGTTTCGATCCTTTCACCCCAAAACCTCTCCAAACGGTGGATCCACAACACTGGTCGCCGGTTATTGTTATTATTATTATTATTATATATGACTTATTACTTACGAAATCTAAAGATTTCATAAGTATATTGATGACTTCCGTCATCTGTTTGTTTGTTTGTGTGTGTGTTTGTGTGTTTGTTTGTGTGTTTGTTTGTTTGTTTGTAGGCACGATAACTCGAGAAAGGAAGAAATTACCAATGTCAAATTACACCACGTGATTTAGGAGGGTGATGGCTAGCGCTGGTTAGATTTTGGTCAAAATCGGTCAAAGGTCAAGGTCACAGTGAGGTCAAACATTCGATTTTTGATGGTTTGGTTCAGAATCATCATAGAAACTTCTGGTTTGCGTCGCTACCTTCTCTAGCGACAGCTTTTATTAGACAAGGTCAGAGGTCAAGTTGACGATTTCGTAAGTACCAGTCTATGACTGCTTGTTATTATATTGTTACGTTTGAGGGGGGGAGTATGCATTCAAAGGGTAATTAGGATGTTTAATTAGGTATGCCATGTTATGCTGTTCGTATGCTTATATTGCATAAGTATTGCTTATATTGCATAACATATATGTTATGCTGTTCGTATTCGTAATTTGGTATGCTGTTCGAGTTTACCAGGATCTCGATGTAATAAGTAGCAATTCAGTGGTGATAAGTTGTCTAGTAAATGTTCATTTCTTCAAGGGGGGAAATGATAATTGTCACGTAATTAGATAGGGACACGGGATAGGGTAAGTGTGTCTGCGTAAACCCCTTTTGGTATTCTCTGGAGACTGGCCGTGACGTCACAGGACAGTGCAGCGGATGGCTCCGCCCCGTGATCACGATTGGCAGAAGGCGACGGCGGTGGGCCAATAAACGGCTCGATTGGAAGTGACGAGGACAAGAGGATAAAAAGGTTCTGTTCGGGGTCGAAAAGGAAGAGGAAGAAGATCGGGACAAAACGATCGTGTTTTTTTGGTGTGGAGGCTGTTGCGCGGAGAGCGTCCTTGGTGTTGTGCTGATTCGATCGTGTTCTTCATCGTGTCTTGGAGCCTTGCTGAGCCTCGTGCCTCACCTTGGTTGGCTCTGGGGTTCTGCTGACTCGGAGTACGGGGTGGAACGGCGGGCGTACCTGCCTTCCTCTCCTGCTCGCAACTTGGCGCCAGAATTGGTTCCCTGGCGGCTGTGAGCGGACTTGGGCCAAGACCAGGAGGTCGACAGCACCACGGTTTCTCCTGCCCTCCTGACGAGAGAAAGGCCAGCTCGTCCGATGCCGATCCAGGGACAGTTGCGTCCACACCACGGTCCAGCCTGACCACCAGAAATAGCTACGTTTTGTGTGTGTGTGTGTGTGTGTGTGTGTGTGTGTGTGTGTGTGTGTGTGTGTGTGTGTGTGTGTGTGTGTGTGTGTGTGTGTGTGTGTGTGTGTGTGTGTGTGTGTGTGTGTGTGTGTGTGTGTGTGTGTGTGTGTGTGTGTGTGTGTGTGTGTGTGTGTGTGTGTGCTTGGCGCCTTAGAGGGTTTGAGATCTGTATATTCATTGGAATTGTCTGTGTTTTTCCCAACGCCCGATCCCACACCATCCCGTCGAATCGCCCCGGATCCCTTTTCTTGCCGAGTCTTGTTATTTCCGGTTAATAGTAAAAACAAATAAACATCAACTCAGTGAAAAGTGACTCATGCCACCTTCCTCGTCCCGTTTGCGGTAAAGCAATTAGAACTGCCATGTTTGGTTATAAATAAATAAACCGCCTCCATCGTTTCGGCTCATTCTACGTTGGTGGGACTGTTCAAGTCCCGTGGACGTCACAATATTTATATTATTATATTTATAACTATATTTATTATTATTATTGTTATTATTATTATATTTATAACTGTTTATGATTATATTTTTACTGTGTATCAAGCAGCTAGTTTATTAATCCAAAACCACATGAATAAAGAAGACAGCTTCTGACAAAGGAGATTGAAAAAATATGCAATTAGCAAAGAAAAAAGGGAGATAGAGAGCAGAACTTTATGGAGGATTATATATTGTGCCTTTTATGTACAACACTGACGTAATATAATATAGCATCGGCAATCACAGCATTTAAAAAAAAGGATTTTCAGATTCATGCAAATAAAACTATTTTGATCAGCTACTCTTGAATACACGCATCCATTGAACTCACTTATAGACACTCCGAATGATCAGTCTTCTTCGGCGTCATCCGTCACTCTCAATTCTTACAGAGTTTTTGCAGTCCACACATTTGCAGAGATCTACGCATGGCACATTGTGATGCCCATTGGAGCAATGACCTTTTCCTTTGCCCTACCAGTCTTCACAACTTGTCTTCTTACAGCTGCAGTGTGTAAGCTGAAGAAGAGCACTTGGTGCAAGTAGGAGATCTCCCCACGCAACCTCGAGGCCGGTATCTTTGGAAACTTTCCATCATTGACCATCTGGACTAGGTAAGGAATAACAGGAAACTGTTCCAGACATCTAGGTTGAATTGCAGCCTGGTAGGTAACTCTCAACGCATGTTTCTGTGGAGAGTCACTTGTAGGAGGCATGCTTACTTCAGCCTTGGCAGCAAGCAGAAACAGGTTGTTTCTAGATTAATTCACTTCTGAGCAGTCTTGGCCATTGAGCTTACACACAAGTCTCTCCATGTCATTCATCAAACTGCTATCCCGAGTAATTGAACTGCCAAGCTTTTTGGAGGTTTCTTGGAAGCTATCACTTTCGAGCATCATTCTCGCTGCTTTCTTCTTGGGTTTCCCTTAAAATGAGCTCATCCAATTGCATCCTCTAAAGCAGTGAAGGCTGATGAGGGCATCATTCACACTGTTCAAGATAATTTAGAACAGCAGTTAGATTGATCATGTGCCTGTTGTTACCTCTGCCAGTGTGTAGAATAACTTCTGACCCAATTCCATGGGCTTTAGCCACACCTGGTGCTTTAAGCCTGGTGTTGGCTCAGTGGTTAGGGTAGCGGCTTGGGATCCAAGGGTCCTGAGTTCAAGCCCCGTTGGCCACTGAATTGATACACACCAGGGGGTTGACTCAGCCTGTCATCCTTCTGAGGTTGGCAAATTGAGTACCAGCTTGCTGGGATATTTGAGCCATTCGAGGTCAGAAAATCATCTATGGCAGCGAGTAGGTGAGGCACGAATTAGCGACTGCTAATATACTTGCAGAACGGTATGAAGTGCACTCCGCCTTTGGGGGGAGACCGGTTCAAGCGAACACTGCGATCTACAATAGGACTGGCAACCACTGTAGATTATTTCTGCCATCGAGAGGCAAAATACCCGAGTACGCTCGATCAGATGATGATGATGATGATGATGATTCGCCACACCAACGACAAACACATCTGTGTCTGGACTCTTAATTATGATAGAGGAAGTACTGCTGTCTGAAGAGCTGGAATAAGGAAGGGAAGCAGCAGCATACTTGCAGTGGAGAAATCTACCTCTTCATAGTTGCATACTAGTTCTGTTAAGGCTTTTACCTCCATGGCCGCTTCAACATCACAAATTGAGTGACAGTCCACTGAAAAACCTCTCCTTTATTTGTCGTGGAGCCAATGATGCCACCCTTTGTCTTGGTGTCCCTGTTGTAAGTTTGTTCAATGGTGTGGTCACAAGTGACTTGGAAAATCCATGGTCAATTTGTCATTGATATGCAAACTCTCATTGGACAAAGGCTTGGTGAACAGCAGGATGCTGAGTTTGTAGCTGACAAATGTCCAGCCAATAAGAGATTGGCAGATCAACTGAAACTAGTAAAACAGCACATGGAGGCTATCCGAATGGAGTTTCGTCATGACAAATGCGACAAATACATATTTGTACAAGGAAAAGCAAAAAGAACAGACATCTCAATCAATCAAAGTTCAACAATACAGGAACAAGAACATGAAGCATCCTACAAATACCTCAGAATAGAAGAAAGCCCCCAGAAACAACACAAAAAAAATCCATTGAATAATCAGCAAAGAGTACTGATGCAGAATGAGACTAATGCTGAAGTCATCCCTATCTCCAAGAAACAAAACCAAAGCTATAAACCAACTTGCAGCGCTGGTATTCGAATATCGCTCCTCCTCCTTCGTATTTAGCACACAGCTGCAGCTAGCATCATTGGCTGAGGGCATGGCTGTGCCACTGATGCAATGCCCCTATTATCAGTACACTGGTACCCGTTTTGCCAATCTCAGAAGGATGACAGGCTGAGTCAACACCACCTGGTGTTAATTCAACCGCCGACAGGGGCTCAAACTCAGGACCCTAAGATCCCAAGGCTTCCAATATGGCTGTGCAATTATAAACTGGTCACAATTGGAGATTAACAATCTCGACACCAAAACAAGGAAACCTCTAACGATTCACAATATGTTCTACAAAAACCAATGCACACCTTGGTTGTACTTACCGAGACGAGGAGGAAGAGGAGGAGATGGTTTGATGGAGCTTAATCAAGTGCACAGAACATCATGTGTTGGACTCGCGGAGTATGTGAAAAGCTCAACACTCTATAATATGAGATTTGTACACAAGCAAGAAAACAACAAACCAGAAAAGGGATCTTTAATTAATTTAGCAACAAACTTCCAAAAAACAGGTGCAAATGATAAATACTACAAAAGGAAAACAAAATCGAAACAAACACAGCCCCAATGATTGCAAAGAAAAAAGGAAAACTACAAAGGGAAATATCAGCAGATATACTCTGACAAATGTGAGAATGACAAAAGCAGGAAGATTGAAAAATGACTTGACAGAACAGGGATTGACAAGGAAGGCTCTTTGGAATGGCTAAGAAGAGGTCAAATTAGTTGGGATGGAGAACGAGTCATCATCAATGCCTCAAACCAAGGACATTAGACGAATGCTTTTAAGAAAATGGCGGGATTGAGTCAATCGGACAAATGCAGGTTTTGTGCGGAAGAAACAGAAAGTACCAGCCACCTCCTTTCGGGATGTAAAAAAATAACCTCACACCTGTACACCTGGAACAGCTGTACACAGAAAGACATGACAGCGTCTGCAGAGTTATCCTCTGGCACATCTCAAAACATTTCAACATCCCGGTCCGAGAACAATCATGGAAACATAAACCAAGTCCGATCCTTGAAAATGAACAAATAATGCTCATGTATTACAAGATGATCCCATCATGTGTGAACATTGCAAACAAAGCATTGTGTCCAGACATTGTGCTCATACACAAAAAGGAAAAGTCGGCATTGTTGATCGAGGTTTCAGTTCACAATGACTTTGGACTAAATGCCACAGAAATCAGGAAAATGGCCAAATACCAGGATCTGAAAAATGAGGTCAAGAGGACTTGGAAATTGAAGAAAGCATGCCCATACAGCCGCAGCTGACGCTCACGGACTATGCAGGCAACAAATCTCATTCGAGTCTCTCTCGGCAACCGCTCGTTGGACACAAAGTCCGACCAGCGATAGCCAAGGATTCTCCAAAGAGACCTGGCACCAAAGGAATTAAGTCTCGATCTCAGATCTTTGGTCAGAGTCCAAGTCTCACATCCAAACCTGGAAGCACCAAGGACCTGAAGACTCGGACTTTCTTCCTCCTACACAGGCATCAGCACTGCCAAGCCCAATGATCCAGTGAATCCATGACTCCCCAGGCCCGACCCAGATATCTGTTGGCCTCTGTCTCACAGCAAGCAGAGACATGAATATCACTGCCAAGGTAAATGAATCTATCCACGACCTCAACATCCTCACCACAAACAAGTACAGACAGGCCAGCAGCATCCAATATGTCATTGAAAGACTGGATCTTAGTTTTGACCCATGAAACCCGTAATCCCAGTGGCTCCAACTCCTCATTCAGCAGCTCGAGGGCCCCCAAAAGGATATCTAGAGTCTCCACAAAGATGACTGCATCATCTGCGAAATGAAGGTCAGAGATCTTGACATTCCCAAATGATGCACCGCAGCTTGATCTCTCCGACATCCTCCCCAGAATACAGTCCGTGCAAGTGCTGAAAAGTGTGGGGCCCAGTACACACCCCTGACGAACTCCAGTAACAACTGGAAATAAGTCACAGATGGTACCACTACATATCACAGCACTCTCAGTTCCAGAGTATAGTTCAGACATCAGATTGATCAGTTTTGGTGGCACCTAACGAAGACCAAGAATCCTCCAGAGGGCATCCGGATTCACTGAATCAAATGCTTTACAGAGATCAACATACTCGTAGGCTGCAAGCAGCCCCTGCCAAAACTCGTCTGCATTCAGTGAGGACCCGAAGAGCCAGGATACGGTCAATCGTTGACCTCTTTGGTGTAAAGCCTGACTGCTCTGGATGCTGGTGCTCAAGCAGATGGTGGTGAACCCTATCAATAATTACCCGAGCAAAGACCTTGCCCGGCACTAAGAGCAGCGTCACCCCTCGGTAGTTGTTACAGTCCTGGTGATCACCCTTCCCTTTCCATAGAGGGACAACACGACCCCTCTTCCAGTCAGTTGGGATGATGCCTGTGGTCCAGGCAGAGAACAGAACTGCATGTAATGACGTGAGTGCAGCATTTCTGCTAGCCTTGAGAAGTTGAGCATGGATGCCACAGATCCCTGGAGCTTTACCCCCATTTTAACCGGTTCACCGCAGCCTGTGTTTCCACAAACTAAGGTGGACCACAGTTGATTGGAGGGTCAGCACCAGGGATTGCAACACCCCTGACGTCCAACTCGACAGCTGGTGGATCAGCCTGGTACACCCGCTCAAAGTAACCGGCCCAGCGAGCCTTCACTTCGGACTCCTCTGTCAAGAGCCTACCACCCTCTGTTCTAACTGTAGTACACTGAGGGATGGGCTTGGATGAACACAATGCGTGAATTCCCTTGTAAACAGGCTGACAATCTCTTGACCACAGGTGATGCTCTACCCCCTCACAGATTCCTCGCACATAGGCCTCCTTGTCCACCCTTAGTGCATGTACAGTTTTACGCCTCAGCTCCCTGAACAGCTCAGCTCTGCCTTTCAGCCTGGCCCTACGACCAGTCAATGGTATTCAATGTCCCTCAAGAGACAAAATTCTTCTTCTCCCTGCGTTGAGTTCCAAGACATCCACCGGCAACATCAAGGACGGTGGTCTTTAAGGCACTCCACAACTCTTCAGGATCTCCCAAAGCACCCAGACCTCCCAAATCTTTATTCAGCCTGTTCACAAACTCCTCAGCTACCCTTTCATCCTTGAGCTTGCCAGCATCCAGCCTAGGCTGGGATGGTACCATTCTCCTGGATTCATTGTGTAAATTAAAAGTTGCTACAAAAACCGGTGGTCAGTGTCGAAAAACTGAGCACTCTGGTAGACCCAGCAGTTTTGGATCATCCTCCAGCGACTATCAAGGAGCACATGCTCAATCTCCTTTACCACGCTGCCAGTGTTGGAATACCAAGTCCAGCGATGAGCTTGTGGGCGCTGAAACAATGAACCAGCCACCCTAAGGCCATGACTTCTTGCAAAGTCAAGGAACTTAGTGCTCTTCAGGTTCACATTTCCAGACCCATGGGGACCAACACACATCTCATAACCATCCCTATCAGTTCCAGTCGATGTAATGAAATCCCCCAACACTGGAAGTATATCTCGCCTGGGGCGCTGATCAACCACAGACTCGAGTGTGACGCAGTGTGACCACTCCTTGGCTTTTTCACAACATCTTGGCTATTCATTGTTCAGCTTGATGTCTTGGTTTTCTTGGCATATAGGTGTTCTATTATCATCGCTTTTCTGAAACCTTGTGAATTCTTGGCTTTTTTCATTGGCTCACCTTGGCATTTATGAAAATGAGGAGTGGTCACACTGGTGTGACAACACGCATAGAACAAAAACCTGCAAATTCTCCCTCTGAATAATCAGTCGACATGCTGGTGTCAGACGACATGCACATCACTATGATCAACAATGTTTGATACAAAGCACGTGATTGGCCAAGAGTTGCGTCGCATCAGTCTTGGTGCATGAAAGACTTGCTGTGATTGGACAAAGTGCAAAGAGTAAATTCTAATTTTTTGGCTATTTTTATTTTCATTTTTTGGATTAATGTGCAATTTTTGTGATTGACAAGTTATCATTTTGTAATCAAGTAGTTTCTTGATGGGGTCTATAAAAGTAACAAATCTCACTGGTCGCCCACAGCCTATATCTATCTTCCATAAATAAACGTCAGAGTGTATGTGTGTGTGTGTGTGTCAGTGTGTCTCCTCCATAACTCCAAAACCATGAAAGTGGCCCAAAACTGCATGCATATTAAGGGAACTCCAAGCGAGTGCATGAATGAAAACTGGGTATTTGGGTAAATTTAAACCCCTCTTTTGAGGGTAATGAACGGGGTGCTCATCAAGAAAAAAAACCAAAACAGGTTTACCTTGGTCAGCCCGCTTTCTCCTCGCAGGGGTCTTCATCCACCATTTTGTTTTGGCCCGCTCAAAAATGTCTTGCATGGGAGCCATGATGTATTCACAGGGACTAATTAAAGTATATAATCTAAATCTGTCTTCGGATTTGATGATCTGAGCGCGTGGACTAAGTGTCAAAATCTGTAGTGAAATCTGGAAATTTAAAGAAATTACCAATTATTATAAGTAAGCGCATTTACGTTGCTATTTACTTTGAAGCAAGCAAGGCTGTGATCGCTCGTTCTCCATATTTACACAAGAAAATTTGAAATTGCCAAAGCATTAAACTTAACTTTTTCTACTCTTCGGAGAATTGCATTGAGTGATGAAAAGATGAAGGAATGTACCGAAAGTGTAACTTCATTGAGGGCAATGGAAATAATTAACTTGTGGGATCACCATGAAGGCTCCCACAGCCGCAGCTGGGTTCTCCGTGGGGAAAACCTCCAAAGTTCAGAAAGAAAAACAAATTAAATTAAAAGATTGAACTGAAAGAACAATTAACATAACAGGATGATTAGAATGAGCGAAGCAATGGGACAAATGAATGACGACTTCAAGAGAGAATTGGGAAAATATTATAATTATATTTTAATTAATTTACTCTGAAATATTTCCACTGAATTTCTCTCTCACCATTTCTCTATGTATTCCCGTCGGTGAAGCGCCAGGTGGTATTTGCAAGTTGAGAATAAAAGATGGGCATAGTACATTTTCAGAGGACGGGTGTATATTTAGAAATGGACATTTAGTTGATACTACAGGCTGGAATGATCGGTGTAAGATTTGACACATTGTACATGTTGTGCAAACACGTTTAACAACCTCATGTTGGAAACCTTCATCATAAACCCATACATTTTTCACGACTGATTCATCAGGCTCCTGGGAGCATCATCATCCAGAATATTGTTGTACTTTGTGCCACTGAATATCTATGCCATGCTCCAGCTTTGTTAGTTAACACGATCGAAATAAATTATTAATGCCTCGAGCAAAGGTGGTTGTTGATGTGCAGGCATATAAGGTGTGTTAAATAGCTCTGAAATGAAAGAGCGGACGAGAAACCAATGCAAATCAAAACCCTTTTTTTGGGACATGAAATCCACACTTCTCTTTTTCTGGCCACTCTTTGGAATTGTTTGGGATCAGCATCGACATATCCATTCACGGCTGTTTTTTTTAAGACAACATGCTCAAGTATGATGTTCCCATAGAGACTTTGATGGGATGTCAGGAATGGCACACACACACATAATCAAGTATTGTGATGACGATACAAGATGGTGATGTCATAATTGAATGCTCACAAATGGAACTAGAACGGCACTCGGTAGAGCGCGTCCGCTCCACCATGCTGAACAGTTTACGTTTTGTATCCTACTGAAAGACCGGATCTGCATCCGGACCTGAACCAAGATCTAATCGGCTTATTCTTTCACCTATTCAACTCATCCAACTAGTTTCGTCCAAATCCATCCACAACTTTTTGAGATATCGTGCTACATATCGTTTTTGGTCCTATCTCTCAATGGGGAGAATCACTTACAAAAATCTCGTATCTGGATCCGGATCCAGATCTTCACCAAAATCGAATCAATTCGTCCTTGTTACACACCGAACCTGTCCACCAAGTTTCGTCCGAATCCGTCAACAACTTTTTGATACATCGTGCTCACAGACAGACAGAACAAATCATTGTGATTCTGAAACAGTGGATCAAACGGTGGTCGGTTGTGCTTGTCGAGTAATTATAACATACATTATAGAAATGGACCAAAGCTGCCCTAAAATGTCTCAGCCCACATTCATTTCCACAGTCTTTGCTGTGGACAGGTAGGTTGCAGAACTCAAACATTAACAAAGACAGGTAGCAGAATACCTGCATAATAAAATGGCTTCAACAGATAATGCAATCTTTTATGGCTGGGCAACAACTCATAGTGTAGAGATAGAGATAGAAAAAGAGAGAAAAGCTTTAATTAAAGCTCTGTTGAACAGTTCAATTCCCTCCTCCCCCCCACTCAAGAACAGGTTTTACATGGCAAGTCTCCAGGATCCCTTCACACCTGTGCAGAGTTGTTAATTTTTTGAATCGTACATGGGTTTGTATCGCTCCTTTTTCTCATTGTACACCTCATTTCCCATTCCACAGAGGTCTCTATTCTTAGGCCGTGCACCGAGCCACCCCATCATTCCCCCAGCATCCATCACCACGAGATGGTCTCTTAATGGCGCTAAATAACAAAGCAGGTGAGCCCAATGCTGACACGATGAAGTGTCTTGCTCGCAAGGGAGAAAGACAAAGGCTGTTGTTTATGGGTTTTCAAAGCATGTCCTGCTGGTGTGCTTTTCACCGCTGCAGTGATGAGGAGTAGCAGTTCATACAGAGAGGAAAAGGTGTGCTCGAAATATTAGTGTCCATTTGATGTTGCGTAGAGAACTTGGATGAACAACAGGAGAGAAGAAAGGTGCAAGAAGGCAGTGGGGAACAACACTCACTAGGTTATTACTCACTTCCACTGCTGATACTACGACCTCTCCTCTCGAACATGATTCCTCTCGACTTCGTTCTAATAACTGTGCTTCAGGAGGACTGAGAATAACTGGAGATAATTGTCATTTTCACAACTGTGATGGAGTAAAAGGAATAGCTATTTATTTATGCACGAATATAAGCTTGGTGTTGCCTTAACGGTTAAGGTAGCTGTCTTAAGGTCTTAGGGTCTTGAGTTTGAGCCCCAGTCGTTCCGTTAAATAACACCAGGTGGTTGACTCGGCCTGTCGTCCTTCCGAGGTTGTTAAAATGAGTACCAGCTTACTGGAAACAGGGGCACTGCATTAGCGGTACAGCCGTGCCCCCAGCAATAATGAAACCAGCGTGATGCAACCAGGAACTAGCTGCATACGACGTAATAATAATACATGCGTATTAGGGTGTTCCAAAAAAATGAAAATTTTATTTTTGCTGCTCCCTGATTTTGCCTTTGTTCCAATACCCCATAAGAACTTATAGGTCAAAAATGAACAAAATTCCATGATATTTAGGGGTTCCTCAAGTTGGCACAATTATGTCCATTATGGAGAGGGCATTTTGCACTGCAATGTCAAAAAGCTCATCTCGGTCTCCTTGGAAAAACTATTCTTTCATCCTATATCACTGCTGTGGTTTTTGAAAATATCAAACAACCATATTAATTGTGAAGTGTACTGCGTTGTGCATATTCGACGGCAAGTTGTTAGTTACAGTTTGGCAAATTTCAACAATATTGTGCCAACTTGAGGAACCCCTAAACATCCTCCAATCTGCTTCATATTTGGTGTGTATGTTTCTACTGTCAAATGGAACAAAGGCACACCCAGGGAGCATGAATATTCATACTTTTATTTTTTTTTACCCCCTATTATGAAGCACCCTAATGCGTATTGGTTGCTACCACCAAATATCATTCAGTCATTCATTTTCACAAAAATGGCAAATTTAGTGTTACCCCCTCCCTACTTCTCACCCCCATCTTACTGCCCCCATTTGCTTCTTCCATGTCCTAAAAGCAGATATATTATCATATGGGGTGATAGTAGACACGGATCAAGTCTTTAACCACAAGTGACAGGAAAACGTCAATGCACAACAAAATAGTTGACATTATTTCTTTGCAGTGACATTTATCATTTCGGTTCAAATCAACGTCTGACATTCTGATGAAAAGTTTTTCTCTGTGTGCATATTTCACCATCTGCTTTGACCCATCTTTCGTGCCACAATCGTTGCATCCATCGCTTCCCCAGTGTTTTCCCAATTAATTAGACGGACAAGGAGTGCGGAGGAGTTGTATGAAAGAGTGATACTGCAAAGTACAGGAGGGAATGAGGCAGCGTTAAAAAGGAAACGTATTGGCAGATAAGGCAGCCAAAGCAAGAAAGTTCCACTCATTATCTGAAGTTAATCAGGTTACGGTTAACCTGGAGTTACTTCCAGAGTGCGTTGCTCAATTGCCAGAATTAGAGCAGTATTTTGATGGACCGGGTGCTCGGGGACAGGCTGAAGGGATGGGTAGCGGAAAACGGAGTGTGCTGTCAAAACACTACTTTGGAGCTTTTGGGGTCGCCTCTTCGGAAATGGTCATGACTATAATTTTGAACAAAGTTTTTAAAACTTCTAACCTAGTGCAGTACAGCAATTGATCATTCTGTTCTTGATGTCATGGAAAAGCATTTTTCATGACGATCGTATTGCTGATGGATTAGAGAAGCAGGAAGCCATGCAATTGTGTTTACGATGCTTAAATTGACTAATTAATGCCCGCAAAAGACAGGTACCTTTCGTTTAACCTGCTTTAGAGCACATAAAAAATATGCCGCATGCACCATTAAGTTTAACACACACGGTACCATGGTGTGCCTCATTTTTGTGTCGTGTACTGAAAATGCAAATTAACCCGAGAGGCAAGAACAGAGCAACGATTTCTGAATTTCACCTTCCTTTGATCGATTTATCAGATGTACAATTTTGATCAAAATGAACAGCACGAGCGATTTGAATGTGTCGATGGGACTTTCAAGTTGTAGGTCTGTAGATGGTGCAACTGTGCCTATAATTGTGCTTTGCTGTTACGTTTGACATTTAATAATCCTGAAAATTCTGTTTAAGATACTGAAATTCGTATAAAAGGTATTCATATAAAAAAAAATTAGTTGGACTGCCTTTTCGTAAGCAGCAGTTTTGTGCCATTCCACGCTGCCTTGGGGGGAGTTAAGAGTCAACGACGTAGTGTCGACCGGCTCAATAATGACCTTCAGTGTGTTGTTGATTCGTCACGTTCAAACAGGGATTTTACCTCCGCTAGTGAAAAAAGATGAAGGTTAGATTTTCATTCACCCTGGTTTATCTGTCTGGCTGTGAGCAGGATAGCTCAAAAAGTTGTGGACGGGCTCAGAAGAAATTTGGTGAACAGGTTGGGTGCTTGACAAGGACGATTTGATGAGATTTTGGTGAAGATCCAGATCCAGATCCGAGAATTTTTTTAATTTCTAAAATAATTCTTCACCATTGAGAGATACAGCCAAAACGATGTATAGCATGATATTTCAAAAAGTTGTGGACTGGTTATAACAAAACTTGGTGGATGAGTTGAGTAGGTGACAAGAACACACCGATTCGATTTTGGTTCAGGTCCGGATACAGATCCGACCTATCAGTGTAAATTGTTCAGCCTGGCAGAGGTACGTGCATGCTCAAACGAGTACGGCTTTATTTTATATTCCTTTTATACCATGTAAACAAAATATCAAGAGTGCAAACGAAAAAAAGAACCAACGATATTATCAGTATAACAACAATATTATAAGTATATTAGGTTTTAAGATATTTGAAGCAGAAAGCCTTAGTCCTGGATGTTGTTGGGTGACTAATAGTGGCATTTGGTACGTTCTTCCATACAGGTATTTCCATGGGCATATAAGAACGTTTGGATCACACTGAACAAGTGACCAGTGACCACTCTCCGTGTTGCCAGTAAGACCCTGCATAACACGGCTTCCAAAAGAGGCACTTGCTCTGATGCACCTTAATGGGGTCCATGATAGAGGTAGCATGGACTTCAGAAATGCCTGAGCTTCCTCTGTATGTCGTCTGTACTTCAGACCAAGACTTGCAACAGTTCTTCTGTGTGATGAAGGGTCGATATTCAATTCTTTTGGAGGGGCCTTGATGATAAGTACAGCATGATGTTGCACATCGTCCAGCTTCTTTAAATGCATGGTACTTGCAGACATCCATGCGAGAGGAGTATACTCTATTGTGCTCCAGACATCGGCTTTGTACAGTCAGGCTCAGCCAGGTGGATCCAAATATGGAGCAATACCACGAAGAACACTCACTCTTTGTCCAGATCTATCACCAATGGAGTTCACATGAGACTGGAAGCCCGAGCTCCGGGAGAATCTGACGCCAAGTATGTCTAACTCATGCACTCGCTGCTGGGGCTTGCCACCCATAAAGGAGGCTGCTCACTCACTCACTCACCCATAAAGGGTAGGCAGATTACCTCCTTGAATATAATTAATGAACCAGCTGTGTTTTCATTGATCCTCTTGTGGTGACGCAGTAAGTCTCCTGAATCTGGACGATCAACTTCAGAATTCCTGAATACAGCTGCCTGCAGTGGCAGCCAGATTTGAACCCACAACCTCAGAGATGCCAGTCTCTTTTACACCACTGTCACCTTACCCAGAATGTTCCTGGTTTCCATTCTAATAAATTTCACCAAATATGCATGTGATGCTTTATCATGGTCACAAAATTCTTCACTGTTGAAACCTGTAACACACGAACTGATAAATACCTTTAAGCATCTTGTTCTGGGATCTTGATGAAGGCTTGTGTTTAATGCCTTGAGATAGAGTGTGCCCTTTACCATGCTGCATTGCCAAGAGTGCAGAACGGAAAGCAACAGGGAAAAGTGCAGGAGACCCTGGTGGTTCAGAAACGTCCTGGCAGTGACACCACTTACACTCCATGTATCATCCATCACCCTAAAACTCGCATCATATTCATAGGACGATGACTAAAAATATTATTTACCTTTTGAGTCATTCATTTTGTATGCAGCCTGTGGCTGCTGGTTGACTCGTTACTGGAGTGCGGCTGTGCCACTGATGCAAAGCCCCCTATACGTTTGGGCATGAATTTGGAATTTGACCAGGGTGCCGGTCATAGCTCGCATATGGTCCGCGAAGGACATCGTATGATCGTTAACGTCCACCAACTAATGCCGGCAGATTGTACGCCCAGTTGAACGTCCATCCGAGGCATGGCACACACATCGATGAATCACCCTACATATGAAACACCAGGCTGACAGTTTATAACGAGGCCATCTGTTCTGAGTTTTGATGGCACAGAACCATTCCTCTCACTGAGCAGATATGCACAAAAGCACAATCATCTCGAAGTTTTGTTTTCAATGTGACAAAGAGCATATTGACCTGGCTATTTGAGGATCTGTGTGTCAAAACCCACACATCCTGCACTTCCTTGCCTTCGACTGCACCTTTTACTCATACATGGCCCAGAATACAGCACAGTCATTGTCATGACAGTCTGTTTCCACCTGGATCTGGTAATGTTATTATTGTCTCTGCACGACTTACAAACGAGGACAGGTGAGACGATGATTAAGAAACATCCAGCATCCCATTGTTTTGGTAACTTGATGTTTGAGCTGTGCAGTTCGAAATCACAGGAAAAAAGACAGAAAATCAAAATATTGTTTTACTCACCAGTTAACAGGTACACCTTTTATGCCCTGCCCGAAACGTGTCAGCACCTGTTCATTTATTTGTCCTCATTGTTATCTAATACAGTTGTCCGCGTGTTTGTCGTCTTCTTTCTCCTCGTTCACCAACATTTTCAGTTGGTACAAGAAGGGGCGTTCAAAATGTTCTCAGAATGGTACACTCATAATGGGCCAAGAAAGGCAAAGATATATATATATATATATATATATATATATATATATATATATATATATATATATATATATATATATATATATATATATATATATATATATATATATATATATATACTTGTACCGTGTATTGAACGATCAAAAAATTTCGACGTTTCTTTTACTATTGCAAGTACCACGTTCTGAGAACTTTTTCAACTCCAATCCTAAATTGTTTTCCTGTGCCTTTTACGTCATTATAACGACGTGGTTCTATCAGGCAATGGGTCCACAAAATTCATGTTAATTATCTTGAATCGCTCGACTTCCAACATGAATCGTCATTGTCCCGGTTATACGTGGAAAAACGCAGGGTAAGTGATCAGTTCATGTTCATCTGTCTGTCTACAAACGTCAGTTTAGGATCAAACAACAACATAACATCAATTGAATGATATATTTGGGAAAAATGGACCGGAAGACAAACCTGCTGTTTCACAAAACCTGCTGTTTTGTCTCTGATTTCGTACCGATCCCACATGCGCAGAGAGGAGTGAGATAATATTTTTACTTTGTCTGCCTGTCTGGCAGTAAACAAAATTTAAAATCGTTCCAAACAGGAAACTTACTGTTTTTAAGGACGTCATAATGGACACATACAACAGGCACAAATAACTCGTGTAACGTGTTCGATCGGGTGGTGGAATAAACACTGCGTCAACGGTGGTAAAACAGTGGGAAATTCCCGAATTAATTATTTATACAACTTTTGCAATCTTTATTTTATTTCAATTGAATAGCCTGGTGTTGGCGCAGTGGTTAGGGCAGTGGCTTGGGACCCAAGAGGTCCTGAGTTCAAGCCCTGTTGGGACACTGAATGAATATATGTATATATATATATATATATGTATATATATATATATATATATGTATATATAAAACCAAGTCGAAAACACCAGGGGGTTGACTCAGCCTGCCATCCTTCCGAGGTCGGCGAAATGAGCACCAGTTGTACTGGGCCCGGTGTATGCCCCGGTTAGAATAGGTGTACCATATCCCTGTGTGTCGTAAGAGGCGACCAGGGTTGCGTCAGGAAGGGCATCCGGCGTAAAAACCTATGCCAAATCATTATGCGGACAACAAAACGAATTTCCATACCGGATTGGTCGAGGCCCGGGTTACCAACGACCGCCACCGGTACCGGTGGTCAGCAGGGTACCAGTGGAAATTGTGCTACTGCTGGGCGAAGGAGGAGAAGGAGACGGGGAAGGCGAGTCCGGAGGCAGTGGGAGAGGGGGAAGGGTAGAAGTGTGGAGGTGAGAGTTGGAACTCTGAATGTTGGGACGATGACTGGCAAAGGGCGAGAGTTGGCTGATATGATGGAGAGAAGAAAGGTGGACATACTGTGTGTACAAGAGACCAAGTGGATGGGGAGTAAGGCTCGGAGCATTGGAGGTGGTTTCAAACTGTTCTACCATGGTGTGGATGGGAGGAGAAATGGTGTCGGGATAATCCTGAAGGAAGATCATGTCAAGAGGGTATTGGAGGTGAGGAGAGTGTCTGACCGAGTGATGAGTGTGAAGTTGGAAATTGAAGGGGTGATGATGAATGTCATCAGTGCATATGCCCCACATATGGGGTGTGAGATGGAATATAAAGAATATTTCTGGAGTGAGTTAGATGAAGTGGTGGAGAGTGTATCCAAGGATGAAAGAGTGGTGATTGGAGCAGATTTCAATGGACATGTTGGGGAAGGGAATAAAGAGGATGAGGAGGTGATGGGGAGGTACGGTCTCAACAAGAGAAATGTGGAAGGGCAAATGGTGGTAGAGTTTGCAAAAAGAATGGAAATGGCAGTGGTAAACATGTATTTCAAGAAGAAGGAGGAACACAGGGTGACATACAAGAGTGGAGGAAAGTGCACACAGGTGGATTACATCTTAAGTAGGAGATGCAACCTGAAAGAGATTAGTGACTGTAAGGTTGTGGCAGGGGAGAGTGTAGCTCGACAGCATCGATTGGTGGTCTGTAGGATGACTTTAGAGGTGAGGTCGAGGAAGAGAGTGAGGGCTGAACCAAGGACCAGATGGTGGAAGCTGAAGGAGGAAGACTGTTGCGTGAAATTTAGGGAGGAGGTGAGACAGGTGTTGGATGGCGGTAAAGATGGGTGGGATGATTGGGCAACGACAGCAGAAGTTGTGAGGGAGTTAGCTAGGAAGGTACTTGGTGTGACATCTGGACAGAGGAAGGAAGATAAGGAGACTTGGTGGTGGAATGAGGAAGTACAGGAAAGTATAAGGAAGAAGAGGTTGGCGAAAAAGAAGTGGGATAGTCAGAGAGATGAAGAAAGTCGGCAGGAGTACAAGGAGTGGCGTCGAAAAGCAAAAAGAGAGGTGGCAAAGGCCAAGGAAAAGGCATATGACGAGCTGTATGAGAAGTTGGATACAAAAGAAGGGGAAAAGGATTTATACCGATTGGCAAGACAGAGGGACCGAGCTGGGAAGGATGTGCTGCAGGTGAGGGTGATAAAAGACGCAAATGGGAATGTGCTGACGAGCAAGGAGAGTGTGTTGAGAAGGGGGATGGAGTACTTTGAGGGGCTGATGAATGAAGAAAATGAGAGAGAGAAGGTTGGAAGAAGTGGAGATAGTGAATCTGGAAGTGGGGTGGATCAGTAAGGATGAAGTGAGGACTGCTATGAAGAAGATGAAGAGTGGAAAGGCGGTTGGCCCAGATGGTATACCAGTGGAGGCATGGAAGTGCTTAGGAGAGATGGCAGTGGGGTTGTTAACCAGATTGTTTAATAAAGTCTTGGAAAGTGAGAGGATGCCGGAGGAGTGGAGATTAAGTGTACTGTTTCCGATTTTCAAGAATAAGGGTGATGTGCAGAGCTGTGGAAATTACAGAGGGATAAAGTTGTTAAGCCACACCATGAAGTTGTGGGAAATAGTGGAAGCTCGGTTGAGAGGAGAGGTGACGATCTGTGAGCAGCAATATGGGTTTATGCCAGGAAAGAGCACCACTGATGCGATGTTTGCTTTGAGAATGTTGATGGAGAAGTATAGGGAAGGCCAGAAAGAGTTACATTGTGTGTTTGTGGATTTAGAGAAAGCTTATGATAGGGTGCCAAGAGAGGAGTTGTGGCATTGTATGAGGAAGTCGGGAGTGGTGGAGAAGTATGTGAGGATCGTGCAGGATATGTATGAGGACAGTGTGACAGCGGTGAGGTGTGCGGTAGGAATGACGGACCGGTTTAAGGTTAAAGTGGGATTGCACCAAGGATCGACTCTGAGCCTTTTCCTGTTTGCAATGGTGATGGACAGGTTGATGGACGAGATCAGACTGGAGTCTCCATGGACTATGATGTTCGTGGATGACATCATGATCTGTAGGGAGAGTAGGGAGCAGGCTGAGGCGAGCCTCGAGAGGTGGAGGTACGCACTGGAGAGAAGGGGAATGTTAGTCAGTAGGAGTAAGACGTACATGTGCGTAAATGAGAGGGAGGGTGGTGGTATTTTGCGGTTGCAAGGAGTTGAGGTGGGGAAGGTGGATTGGTTTAAATACTTGGGATCAACTGTCCAAAGTAACGGAGAGTGTGGGAGAGAAGTGAAGAAGAGAGTGCAGGCAGGATGGAGTGGGTGGAGAAGAGTTGCAGGAGTGATTTGTGACAGAAGGGTAGCTGCAAGAGTGAAGGGGAAAGTATACAAGACGGTAGTGAAACCAGCTTTGTTGTATGGTTTGGAGGCGGTGGCACTAACAAAAAGACAGGAAGCAGAGCTGGAGGTGGCAGAGTTCAAGATGCTGCGATTCTCGTTGGGAGTGACGAGGATGGATAGGATAAGAAATGAGTATATTAGAGGGACAGCGCAGGTAGGACGGTTTGGAGACAAAGTGAGAGAGGCGAGATTGAGATGGTTTGGACATGTGCACAGGAGGGAAACGGAGTATATCGGGAGAAGGATGTTGAAGATGGAGCCGCCAGGCAGGAGGAGAAGAGGGAGGCCAAAGAAGAGGTTCATGGATGCGGTGAGGGCGGACATGCGGGTGGTTGGAGTGTCAATGGAAGATGTGGAGGATAGAGCGAAATGGAGACGGTTGGTCTGCTGTGGCGACCCCGAACGGGAGCAAGCTGAAAGAGGAAGAAGAAGATTTTATTTCAATTGAATAATATACGTGAAGATTATAGAATACAAATCGCCTTATTTTCACTTTCAAGAACCTCCAGTTTTGCAGTACTTGGACGTTTTCTATAGTGTGGTGTTAAAGGGTGGTGTTTAAGACATTAACACTGTTTCAATACCACTAAACTTCTGGAATTTTAAAAACCTTTGAAATCATCATTTTATTTAAATTGAAGCATAAACCTGAATACTGCATGGGGTAGCATGTTCTATGAACTCTCTCGTTTATATAGTAATAACTTGGTGAGAGCATCCGCTCCGAGGCTGGGAAGTCTGCGGTTCAATCCCTGGCCGAGTCATACCAAAGTTATGTGCTGCTTCCTTGCTTGACATTCAGCATTTAAAAGGATAGATCACGGACAGTCCCCATAGGTTAGCATCAATGGGGATGAGAAAATTCCTCGTTGAATGTGGTGAGAAAAGCAGCGTGGTTGTGACGTCACTGATACCCAGAGTGCCCCAGGAAGTGATGGCACTTCCCCCAAGCTCTTTAACTGTGTTTGTGTCATCAGTGTGTGTGTGTGTGTGTGTGTGTGTGTGTGTGTGTGTGTGTGTGAGAGAGAGAGAGAGAGAGAGAGAGAGAGAGAGAGAGAGAGAGAGAGAGAGAGAGAGAGAGAGAGAGATAGAGAGAGAGAGAGAGAAAGAGATAGAGAGAGAGAGAGACAGAGACAGAGACAGAGACAGAGACAGAGACAGAGACAGAGACAGAGAGAGAGAGAAATGTGTGAGTGGTGGCAGCTTCCTTACAAGGCTTAGACCATATATATATATATATATATATATATATATATATATGTATATATATATATATATATGTGTATATATATATATATATATATATATATATATATATATATATATATATATATATATATATATATATATATATGCACGCACGCACACACACACACACACCAAACAGAATGTTTAACTGATGACCATATAATCTTTGTCTCTTTGACAGTCACTGGGCCGAAGCCTCTGTGCTGGAGGCGACGCTTTGGTGTGGACTATTGTCCAATGGGGATCAGCGGAGTGCTCATCACACTCATGTTTTCATTTTCCCACTAGTCACATCATGTGCCTTCTGGTTGAATGGTTTGCATTAGCAGGAACAACTGTCTGGGTGGCAGACAGATGGTTGTTCTGTGTGGATTATGCGGTTTTACCGTGTGAAACATTATCTGCGGCGATGCTCACCATACGTGAGGAGGTGCATCTGATATGTACACATATGTATATATATATATATGTATATGTATATATATATATATATATATATATATATATATATATATATATATATATATATATATATATATATATATATATATATATATATATATATATATATATATGAAGACCACAAGGGGAAAACAAGAGATGTCACTTTTTATAAATTTCAGGGTTATTGAACCTGCCAATAGTTGGCAACATAAGGTTTCCTCTCACAATATTACTTTAACAAATAACCAGGGGTGTCACGTAATTTATATGGTATAAAGTTTAGCCGTGCAATGAAAAAACAAGTGTTGTCAAAGCTGAATAAGTAGAAACCCAGAGTTGTCAGTACTTTACTCCTTGTTATCTCCCTTTCATTCATGTTAACTGTTCCACCATAATATTCAGGGTTGAGAAACTAAAAAATGAAAGGTTGTAAAACTTTCACAGCATAAACTCTGAGCACCACAATAGCCTATTTGGTTATATCATGGGCTCCGTAGTTGGTGCATATCGTGGTTCAAGCCTGGTCAAACCTTTATTGTGACTGTTATGGGACCCACGCCGTGGCTTAATGGTTAGCGCATCTGAGTACCCATCCTCATTCGATGGACCCACCACCCAATCAACCTGCTTAGGTATATGAGGGAGTCACATGAGGTGACTTCGGCTCTCGCAGGGGTGGTTTATCCTTGGTTTCCTCCCGGTTTTCCATCATATTAAGTAGTACGGAGTAAGAAATGGAGAATCCGTCATCATATAAGCGAAATACCCTTGAGTATGGCGTTGAACACCAATCAAACAAAAAAGCAATGACCATTTAATGTTGAAAAAATAATCTGTGATCACCAAAGTCATGTAATGTATGCTAATAACCAACAAGCATGAATTTGCTACACATCCTGGGTTAAAATTGCATGGCAATTATTAAACAAGGGAATAACCAGTGATGTCAGTTTGCAACATTGATTCGTTCTTTGCTCTGAAATTAAATAACACAGAATTTTGGCAAATGCTACATGCTTAATTTGATCGGCCAATGATCACTCTTCCATTTACTGGAAAATAAATCTATATGACAATTATTAAACAGTCCACCAAAGTCTTGAAACTTTGTTTTTCAGTTTCTTCAAAATTGACTTATCCTGACATCTCTGGTTTTCCCCTTGTGGTCTTCATATATATACATCCATTGGTATATATATATATATATATATATATATATATATATATATATATATATATATGTATATATACAATATGTATATGTATATATATATATATATATATATATATATATATATATATATATATATATATATATATATATATATTGTTGCGGTTCTGCAAAACCACATGCCTCACACGCAATGGCCCCAACATAGTGATCCCCAGGCAGACATTCCTATTTGACACAACCCAGAGTTTTCATCGGATCTTCGTGAAACTTGCCATGTATATGCAGAAAGCCCACGCGCAGGCAGTAACCATCTCCGATTTTGGAAATTCTTCCCAGAAACAAAGTTGACGTCCTAAAATCGCCGCTAAAGAAATCACCTATACCATTATCTCCGAAACTCGGCAAGCTGTTTGAATTTTGTTTGCGGAATCAAGCCGGGCATTAGCACAGATAATTTATCGCAAACCTGATACATCGCAATGACGTCATATTCGTTTTTATGACGTCATCATTAAGAGGACGAGGATCTTAGCTAATTCGAGCTTGTTATACATATATGTATGTATATATGTATCTTATATATATAGAAAAATATATTCATTTATAAATATATACATATATAAATATATACATATACATGTGTATATGTACTGTGTATATATATATATATATATATATATATATATATATATATATATATATATATATATATATATATATATACACAGTACATATACACATGTATATGTATATATTTATATATGTATATATTTATAAATGAATATATTTTTCTATATATATAATATACATATATACATACATATATGTATAACAAGCTCGAATTAGATATATATATATATATATATATATATATATATATATATATATATATATATATATATACACAGCTATATATATATATATATATATATATATATATATATATATATATATATATATGTATATATATATATATATATATACATATATATATATATATATATATATATATATATATATATATATATATATATATATATATACACAGTACACATACACATGTGCATGTATATATTTATATATATATATATATATATATATATATATATATATATATATATATATATATATATATATATATATATATATATATATATATATATATATACAGGGTGTCCCAAAAGTCACCTGGGGATTTAGAAATGAAATAACATTTCTGTTTTTTAATCATTTGTTTTTCTTTTCTTTTCAGAATTTTCATTGACATTTGGAAATTACCCATGGAAAAATTCACAACTTAACAAAGAACCAAAATCGTGGAATTTTATTTTAAATTTCATCGATCAATTATTCTCACCGAAAGAGCATGGGCACCAAATAATTTCGTGAAATTCAAAATTTTCCCAGCCATCACGTTCTGATTTGATGCCTCCCAATTATTTTCTTTGGGGTTACCTTAAGGAGCGAGTATACATCACTAAGCCCCATACAATTCAGCAGCTCAAGGACACCATCTGTGCAGAAATTTGAGGGCTGCAGCCAGAGTTATTGTCTGCTGTTATGGAAAATGCTGTTAAATCTGTTATTGTCTGTATGCTGTATGCTGTTATTGGAGGACATCTAAGCTGTATCAGTTTTTCATAAATAAAGCAAATTTATCTACGTTTTGCAAATCTTCTTTCGGTATAAAAATAATCATAAATTATTAAAAAACAGAAATGTTATTTAATTTCTAAATCCCTAGATGACTTTTGGGACAGCCTGTATATATAAATATATATATATATATATATATATATATATATATATATATAAATATATATATATATATATATATATATATATATATATATATATATATATATATATTACGAGCAAATACCACCGGTCGCTTCGCTGACGGTAATACAAGAGGGGGAAGAAGGAGAGAGGGGTGGGGAGTGGGAGAGAGCGGGGAGAGTTAAGAGGTTGGGGGAGGCGGAGTGACAAGGGGTTGGGGAAGGGAAGACAGTGAGAGGTGAAGGGAAGACAGCAGACGTGTGGTGGAGCATTAATTACGATTCATACTGTCTCCTCAAAATGATTCTGCATGGAATAACAGTGAAGATGAAAACAAAATAATGTCTGAAATCCATTTTCTTTCAGTCATACTGTAAACACGGCCTGGAAATAAATTCCCGTCCAGAGACAAACTCCTGTCTGGACAAGTCTGGAGACAAACTCCCATTCAAACATAAATATCATCTGGAGCCAAGCCGTCCAGAGACGAACACCACCCGAACGCGTCGAGAGATGAACACCACCCGGACGCGTCGGGAGATGAACACCATCCGGACGCGTCGGGAGATGAACACCACCCGGACACGTCGGGAGACGAACACCACCCAGACACGTCGGGAGATGAACACCACCCAGACACGTCGGGAGATGAACACCACCCAGACACGTCGGGAGATGAACACCACCCAGACACGTCGGGAGATGAACACCACCCAGATGCGTCGGGAGACGAACACCACCCAGACATGTCCGGAGATGAATACCACCTGAACACATCCAGAGACAAACACTGTCCAGACATAACCACCATCAGGATATGTCCAGAGACAGAGAGAGAGAGAGAGAGAGAGAGAGAGAGAGAGAGAGAGAGAGAGAGAGAGAGAGAGAGAGAGAGAGAGAGAGAGAGAGAGAGAGAGAGAGAGGAGATGTGGGAGGAGGGTACAGCACTGTATTGGGAGGGGGTAGAGCAAGGATATGAGAGATAGAGATAGGGAGAGGTAGAGAGATAGAGATAGACAGAGACAGATGGGGGTCAGGGAGTTCGCAGAAATAATATGTTATGCTTAATGAATAACACATACATGCACGCACGCACGCACGCACGCACGCACCACACACACACACACACACACACACACACACACACACACACACACACACACACACACACACACACACACACACACACACACACACACACACACACGTACTTGGCTGGTATTGGCGATTTTTCAGGAATTGGCAAGTTGGAGTCACTGTGATTACCAACTGCAGTACTTACTATATACAACCCAAAAACCTTGAGGAGCTTTCACTGAAAAACAATGTTATATATACATATATATATATATATATATATATATATATATATATATATATATATATATATATATATATATATATATATATATATATACATTTCAGGGATATGTTCGCAAACATTATTCTTTACAATCAACACTCGGCAAGTGGCTTAAGCACTCATGCAAGCACTCCAATGAAATGGTTGATAAGGAATGGTTGGCCAGGCTGTCGCTGCATACCATAAAGGGTCCCTTTTACTTTAAAGCCCGTGTTCACCGCACACGCAGAAGTTAATGAAATAAAATTAATTAATGAAATGGTGACTTTATCCACAAATGAGTTGCAGCTTAATGCAGAACAACCCTGGAGACATTGCAAAGTTCAATCGCCCATGAAATAAATATTTCAGAAAATCCGCATTTTGCCTGCTTGTCTGTGCTCGTGTCACATGGTACATTGGTTCGGCGTCCACACAAGCATCATAACAATTTTTTTAAATATCCGTTTTCACCAAATTTGCTTTGATTCGCTGGAGAGCACCTCACAAAAGCTCCGAAAATATACACAGATCTGGCAGACGCTATGGATAGGCAGTCCCTCTGGGGGACAGGGTGTGTGGTCTCACCCTGTCCCCAATGTGTGGGGACATTGCCTTATTCAATCATGTAGCTCAATGAAGCTGGTTAATTTTGGCACATTTCTAAATTTTTTGTTCACTCAATATAATTCTCCAAACAGCAGAAAAAGATAAGTTTAATGCTTTGGAAATGTCACATTTTCTGGTGTATGTATGGAGGAGCGAACATAGCCTTGCTTGCTTAAAGTAAATAGGTATATCGACTTAGTTGTAAAACTCGTTATTTCTTTAAATTATCAATTTCACAACAGATCTCAACACTTATTTATTCTGGACAATATTCGATCCTCAAAACCGAATTAATATTTTGATGATGCACTTTAATTAGTCTGTGAAAGTAGATCGTGGAAAATCGGATATCATATAATGCAAGAAATCACTCCAAGCTCCTAATTTGAAAAACATAGAACTTACAAAAGCGATGTATACAATGATTCGTAGCTATGATGACCAGGCATTTGATATGAGTGAGGAAAGTGGAAAAAAACTTTATCGTTAAGAAATCTTTGCGGCCTGTTCCAGGTCAAGGCATGGTTAAGCAGGCCAAAAAACATGGCGGCTTCAGACCCCAGCGAGGTGACCAAGGAAACGCCTCAAGACCTCGAGAGCTCGGGGGTCGAGGATCGCCTGATGAAGGATATAATTAAATAAGGCCGTTAATTATGTTCAAAAGAGGTGTTTTAATTAACCCAAACACTCAATTTTCACTCTTCCACTTCCTTGGAGTTTTCTTAGTGTGCATGCAAAGTTTCAGGCTGATAGGTTTTATAGTTTTGGAGTTATGGAGGAGACACACACACTGACACACACACCCACACCCACACACACACACATTGCCTTTTATTCGTGTGTGTGTGTGTGTGTGTGTGTGTGTGTGTGTGTGTGTGTGTGTGTGTGTGTGTGTGTGTGTGTGTGTGTGTGTGTGTGTGTGTGTGTATATATATATATATATATATATATATATATATATATATATATATATATATATATATATATATATATACCATTTGTTTACTTTTTAAAATGAACTGTCTGTGTAATATTGTTTAATTAAATACTAACGAACGAATTGGTTTCGCTACCAGTCTCGGGAACCCTGTGCAGTTTCAGGGTGAACTATTATTTGATCATTAAATTATATTAACCTTGATTTAATGATTTAATGTACATTAATACAATATTATATATCCATCTCCAAATCCAATTACATTAAATTCCTTTGAGGAAGGCTCAGCAGAATAACCTATTTGGCAGATAACGAGGAGAGATTGTTGACATTCCCACAACAGCCCATGCTGTCACAAGCCTTGGCAGGTGTTTCACGATTAAATAACTCATTTAATACACTTTTTAAAATGTTGCTCACTGATTTGGATTTTTGAGCTGGATGTGTCAAAATATATTGTACATTATTTCCGATAAGGATTTCCCCCCCTCCCCCAAAAAAATTCCATTCCCACTGCACCAAGTTTATTGGTTTTCTTCTTGCTTCTGGTTTTCCTCATATTGTAATATTCAAAAGCCTTTCGTGGAATTTTCAACCTCTGTCCATATTATATATGGTCTTGCGAGCGTATACAGTTCTACGTGAGTGTGAAGAACTGGAACAACATGCCGTCATATCTGCATAGTTTTATTTATTTAGTTGTTTTAAATACAGTGTCTGGTCTCACGAATGAGAGGGTGGAAGGCATGGGACAAACATAGCGAATTTGTGGGACAAGACTTGAGAAAACCAGGGAGTTCATAGAACACGATATCCCATGCAATGTTAAGGTATATACTTCAATTTTAATACAATAATGATTTTAGAGATCGTTAAAAAAAAATCCAGACATTTAGTGTTCCTGAGGCAGTCTTAAGCACCACCTCATACATGACCCGAAAGAACATGTCCAAGTACTGCAAAACTGGAGGTTCTTTGAAGTATGATGAAGGTGATTTGTGTTGTACAATGTTCAAGTGTTTAATTCAATTTAAATAAAGGTTTAAAGAGGTTTAAGGGTGGATAAGTAAATTAATTCTGGGTTTTACCACCATTTTACCCATTGTCAATGACACCACCCTATCAAACAAGTTACATTAGTTATCCGTGCCTGTTGTTTGTGTTCTTTATAACATCCTTAAAAACGGTAAGTTTCCTGTTTGGAATGATTTTCGATGTTGTTTGCCTGCCAGACAGGCAGACAGAGTGAAAATATTATCTCACTCCTCTCTGCGCATGTACGGTTGGGATGAATGCAGAGCCAAAATACTGTAAACCGGCCAACTTGTTTTCCTATTCCTGTTCTGATGCATGTTCAAAATACAACATTTGATTTATGTAAGTTATTCCTCGATCATACAGACGGATGGATGGATGGATCTGAACCAATTGCTTAACCCCACTTTTTACTTCGCGGGCGTGGGGTGACATGTTAAGTAAGAGTCGTAAAAGTCATGGATAACTGAGGGAAGTCACAAGAGGTTGGTGAACAGCCAATTTTTAAGGATTGGAAGAGAAGGGTGTGGGAGGATGCAGGATTGCATAAAGATGGAGGGGGTAGTTCTTGATGTGAGAAAAGACACGAGGGATGGTGGTGAGCAGGGAGGTTGGATTTTGCAAGATTAACAAGAATGATGGTTTAGGGTTGGGGACAGGGGGCGTGGGTGGGTAGAGTCCAAAATGCAGGGTAAGTGAGGCCAGAACAAAGCCAATGGAAATGTAGAGACAACTTACTCGGATAACGGTAGGAAAATAAGTCCTGTGTCTCAGCTCACCTGGAACTGTTGGTGAAGTGCAAGGCTTTGGACTCCACTGCTTCTGAGGAGGAAAAGAAGAGTTAGAGAGCACATGCAACCAGACTAGAGGAAGGCCATACTCAATTTACTGCACAAACAAAAACCTTCATGTGAATCGTTAGGAGCTCACAAGTACCAAGAAAGAAACTTTCTGGCAGAGAAAGATTTACAATACTGGATTGATTTATGGAGGAGACTTGGTGACCTTTTTAACCACAAATGGTTTTTTCATCACTTCTGTATCATCATTATCAATACCTTTTCTGGTACAATGGCGACTATCTCCACACTTTTTGAAAAAAAATAAAACGGGAGTATATTGTAATTGGCTCTGTCTGTCTGTCTGTCTGTCTGTCTGTCTGTCTGTCTGTCTGTCTGTCATGCTATCTCCTCCTAAATTTTCACCAATTCACTTGGGAGTTATGATCACCACATGGCAAGGAAGTGCAGGAGCAGTATCATTTTGGGCCTGCCCCCTGGGGAGGAGTCAAAAGGTCAAATATAGAAAAATGCAATTGTGGGCACATTTTAAAACATATTTAAACGAAACTTTGTATATGCAATCATCATTGGGGGTGCATGAAATATTTAACGATTTTTTGGTTTTGAAACCCAGTTCATGTCCCAGGTGGTGGGGACTGGTGATCATAGGTGTCAAAAGGGATTTTTTTTTAAAACTCAAAATTTGATATTGGGTCATTTCTGGTGGAACTTTTTGCCATCTTTCAACTCTACTTTAGGTGGAAAGCGTGGGGATTTGCGATGGCATGCCATCGACTTTGCTCTAGTTTCAATTTCAGTTGGTGGCAGCAAAAAGCTGAAATGACAACGCTCATCCCACATTTGATGAAATTTCAAGTGTTCATCCATAACACAATATTCACTTCAAAATATTAGCTTGTAGTTCCTCTTTACTGAGGAGCACATTCGATTCTTCCACAGTAGTGCCATATAGTGGACATATTGCTCTCCCGCTCGAAAATAAACGCGCCATTAGTCCTAAAATCTAGGGTTAACTGAACATCTGATCCACCCAATACATCTCTAAGCTGAACTGAGCTAAGGATTGCCTTGAAAATGGCTTTAAAATTTATTAAATATTTACACTAATACTACTGTTGTTGTCATCATTTTGCAACGGCTCACTGGATTGCATCACCACAGAATGGCATATATATTTATATATACTGTATATATATATATATATATATATATATATATATATATATATATATATATATATATATATATATATATATTGTTGCGAATTCGCGCCCGCCGGCATGCGAGCGGCCACGTAACTCGAATTGCGGCACGTCGCCCACCGGACGGACAATTCTGTCGTGACCCTCTCGGACTAACGCCGGGAACTAGTCACGGGTGGGCCTTTCGGCCTCACCACGATCGTGCCAATCGGCGCCCGCGTGGGATAGGGTTGTTCGCCAAATTCGACCTACCTAAGTACTCACGCGGAGGGTAGACCGGGCGATCGCACCTCGCCGCAGGTCGACTCCGGACACGGGCAACTGAAGCGACCCGTTCTGTACTATCGGCATAACCGAGCGGTGTTATCGTCGGCCTCGACGGTTCCGATTAATTATCGGGCGTATTAAGCCCACTACCAACCCTTTACGTGAAGCAAGATGGAGATTCAATTAAAGAAAAGACGAAGCAAAACGGGAAAAACAGTTCAACATAATGCACATTTATTCCGCAGCACACGGAGAGCACACATATACAATTACAACAATTATGCACCAAAAGCAGATGTTACAAAAGAAACACAACAATGCAGATCTACTACCGACTACGCCAGCACACGGCCACACTTACACAGTTTTACTTTACAGACGGCGCTGACAACACATTTACCCAAAAGCAAAAGAAAAGGGCCACCCTCAAAGACAAGGGGGCAGACGGGGCCTGTGGGCCACGAGACCGGGTGGATCCTACCCGTGTCTTGTGATGAGCCGCAAATGTGGCGGCGGTGCCCCGACTCCGCGCTCCTTCGCGGGTTTCGTTGGCACTGCTTGGAGTGGGGTGGGAACGGGGCCCCCTTTTCGCACTATCTCAGCACGGGGGGAAAAAAGGGGGGGAATTGTTGATGCTCTGGGGAAAGAGGATAGCTGGCTTGCTTGGGTCCCGCGACGAGCGACTCCACTGCGACCTCGTCGCCGACCGCCGTCTTCCTTGCCTCGGACCCGAGGTATCCGGTCCCCTCCGCAATTCTCCTCAGCCGACTGCAGCAAATCACCTCGACTGCACTCCAGGCTCCAAGCTTCCTCTCTCTGCAGCTCCCCGACAGACTCCGAACCCCGACAGACTGCCACTCTCCAGACCCGGTTCTCCTCAGCCGACTGCCTCCAACCCTTCTCCAACTCAAACTCTGACTAAATTCGCCCCGCGCTCGGCGCTTTATAGTCCGGCAGGAGAACCCATATGCAAATTTCTGGATCAGAACGAGCTCGGGGGTGGAGCCATGCTCACCCATTGGATGGAGAAAAAGGGGCATGAGTCTCCCCTGATCCTCGAATTTGCATTTCTCGATTCTACTCCGACACGCCTGGAGGCGGGGCCAAACCGCCCCGCGCTTGCTGATTGGACAGATCAGAAGTGGGCGTGTATCATTCCTGATCCGAATTCTCCTCGGAAAGGCCGCTATTTGCACCCGCGGCTCGGCACGCGTCCCGCACGAGGCCAGGACAGCCTGACGCTCGGTGCCCAAAAGCGGTGCGGGAATGGCCGCAGAAGGAGAGGCGAAGGTGGTGGAGGTTTTAAAGTGCTGGTCCATGGCCATGGCGACGTTTGGAATTGCGGTGATGCGATGTTTGCAGGAGCGAGTTGTGAAGGTAAAGGTCGTGGCTGTTGGCGTTGTTGTTGTTGTTGTTGTTGTTGTGAAGCGGCGTTGCGGTTGGTGGTTGTTGTGTGATGGCGGTTGAGACGTGGTTGGTTCAAAATGAAGATAGAACAGAAAAATGGCTATCTTAAAGGGTCGCAGCCCGAATGAATCACATTTATTCCCTCTAAATAACGGGGTTGGGGCTAACTACACATGTACTTACAGAGATATCTCACCTACGGGACCTGAATGGTGGTTTGCGAATTTCCTCAACCGTAACAATGTGTATATATATATATATATATATATATATATATATATATATATATATATATATATATATATATATATATATATATATATATATATATATATATATATATATATATATATACATATATAACAGAGCCTGGTGTTGGCGCAGTGGTTAGGGCAGTGGCTTGGGATCCAAAAGGTCCCGAGTTCAAGCCCCGTTGGGCCACTGAATTAATTCACCAGGGGGTTGACTCAGCCTGTCATCCTTCCGAGGTCGGCAAAATGAGTACCAGTGCACTGAGCCGGTGTATACCCCGGTTAAAATAGGTGTACCATATCCCTGTGTCATAAGAGGCGACCTGGGTTGCGTCAGGAAGGGCATCCGGCGTAAAACATGTGCCAAATTACTATGTGGATCATACGGATGATCCGCTGTGGCGACCCCGAACGGGAGCAGCCGAAAGCAGAAGAAGAAGATATATATATATAAATATATATAGAAATATATATATATATATATATATATATATATATATATATATATATATATATATATATATATATATATATCACATATTTGTGTTCTGCCTCAAAATGCATTTATATGGGCTGAGGCCGACTGGTACTGAGCTGCTTTTGTATATAGAGTCAAGGATCCTGGAAGAGCTCGAACACAGAATGGATCAGGCCACAACATATGAAAAGGAACAGCAGAAAGAGAGAGAATGGGGAAATGCCAACAACAGGGTAGAGGGAGGAACAGATGGAGATGGACAAACAAGGAATGCAGGTAATGATGAGGAGAAGAGGAGAATGCAAGGGGGGGGGACAACATGGAAAAAGGCAAAATTTGGGGTGGTTGTGGTTTAATTGGTATGGATAATAGTTTTGGATATGGGATGATCTGAGATTGTGGTGAACAGCAGCCTTGAAGACCTGGAGGGAAGAATGAAATTGAAGAGAATGTATAAGTTGGTTTCTGCTCTATCAAGAACACTCCTCCACCACCCTATATCACCATCCATCTCTCTCCACTCTCCATCCACCTCCACCTTTCTAACATCCCTCTTCGCACAATCCTCCCCTCTCAACTGCGGTCTACCCCCTTTTTTCTCCTGCCATGCTCTTTCAACACATCTGCTCTCTTTGGAAGTCTATTTTCTTCCATCTGTACCAGGTCCATTTCAGCCGGCTCTTTACCAGTCTTCCTGTCAAGCTCATTCTCACACTGATCTTTCTAAGTTCATTCATCTTTCTTCTATCCATCCTTTTCACTCCCACAATTACCCTGACCCAGTTGTTCTCACGGACCTGAAGCATCTGTTGTCTCTCCATCAATGCAACTGTCTCCAGACTATAGAGGTGTACCTGCATTACACAAGACTTTGGGACTTTCCCTTTCAACTTCCTTTATTCCTGTTCATCATCAAACTCATCACTTGTTTTAAAAGCAATTGACTGCTAACTCACGGATGCACTCTCTGCTCTTTGGCTAGCCCACAGACACCCTCTGTTTTTTTTTTTTTTACCTAATACAAGGATGTAGTCATTGCTCTTTGGTAACTTGTGGACACACTGACTATCTTCTGGTTAACCCATGGATGAGCTAACTGATCAATAACTCAGATGACAAACACCCTGCAATTATCATAACTCATCGATAACACAACAATTCAAGGATATATATATTTTTATTGACTAAACCACATAAGTTTGTTGTTTATGGCGAACCGATGTTGGTGGGTTTAGCTCACTTTGTCCTGCTACTCCCAATTTAACCCTGAAAATGCTATTTTCATTGAGTCATTGAGATAATCTAGCTGACTAGTTAAGCTTACAAAAAGCAGAATGAACAACTCGGCTTGCTCATGAAGGCTAGTATTGATGAAGGGTTAACGCCTGAAATGTCAGGTTCTCATTGCTTCCCATGACAGTTGGCAAACATTTGATTGGCAGACTCGGTGGCATAATGGAAAGAGCGTCCGCTCTGAGTCCCGGAGGTCGGTGGTTCGATTCCAATCCTGACCTAGTCATACAAACGTCTTCCTTGCTTGATGATCAGCATTTAAAGGACAGAGCGCAGACAAACCAAATAGGTTGGCATTCATGGGGAGGGGGAAATGTATCCTTAGTTACCATGGTGAGTGTGGAGAGAATAGCAACATCATAAAGATGGCGTCGCTGGTAACCAGAGTTTTCTGGGAAGTGACGTCACTCCCACCCAAGCTCAGTGAATGTTCGTCTGAGGTCGAGTCAAGTGTTGTCGTGTGTGTGTGTGTGCGTGCGTGCGTGCGTGCGTGCGTGCGTGCGTGCGTGCGTGCGTGCGTGCGTGTGTGTGTGTGTGTGTGTGTGTGTGTGTGTGTGTGTGTGTTTTGTAGGCAGTTCCTTGGAGAGCCTTAAACTCCACAACTAAGAAAAAAAAATTCCATCCATGAAGATTCAGAAAGTGTTTTTTTTCAGTTTGGATAAACAAATCATAATTTTGTTTTAAAAGTCACTAGATGACCTGTGAACAAGTTGGGTTCTCGTTGTGACAGCGGTTGATGAAAAAAATCATTTCAAGAAAAAAAACACAAAGATAGCTCCAGTGAACTATACCGCTGAGGTTGTTTGCATTGATCAAATACTCACGAAGAGTACTTGACTGAATCGGGAATTGATTTTTTAATTTTTTTTTTCGTTGAACGAAATTTGATACTGCACACCGCAGGAGAACGGTGAGCAAGATGGGCTGAAAATTTTCATGCTATCGTGTATCGTTTTGGCTGTATTTTGGGATCATACATACATACATACATACATACATACATACATACATACATACATACATACAAGATGAGAGTTTCAGTAATATACTAGACGACCCTTGAACCCGTTGGGTTCCCGTTGTGACAGCGGTTGATGAAAAAAAAATCATTTCAAGAAAAAAAAAAAGATCGCTCCAGCGAACTATACCGCTGAGGTTGTTTGCATTGATCAAATAATCCCGAAGAGTACTTGACTGAATCGGGAATTGATTTTTTAATAATTTTTTTCTTTGCACGATTTGAACAAAACTTGACACTGCACACCGCAGGAGAATGTAGACTAAGGTGGGCCCAAAATTTTTGCGCTATCATGTACCGTTTTGGCTGTATTTCGGGAACATACATACATACATACATACATACATACATACATACATACATACATAGAAGATGAGAGATTTAGTAATATATAGATAGAAGATATATAGCTAGATGGTGCACCAATCATGTTAACTTGACTGTCTTTACACGTTAAAAAAATTGTGTTCCTCATTTGCATTGGTTTAAAATGAATGAATAATGGACCCAAACCCACCTCCTTCAAATTCCCTGCTTTCTTTCCTGAAAGTCCCTGTAATGTCCATCTTGTATACCCCTTCCCCACCCCCTCTCCCTTCCACAGATCTCTTAATGTCTGTTCCCCACTGTTTTGTCCTTCCCACTCCCTCCCCTCTTGTCTCATGCCCCCCCTCCCCGCTTTGTGTTGTGTGTTAGCTCTCATACGAGCCTCGACAAGGTATACAAAAAAAGGGTTATACTGGGTGGTTTGCCATTGCCTTCCTAGCAATCGTTAGGGTACACTAAATTGAGGTAAAGGAAGTTGTGGAGAGCCAAAAGTGCATATGTAGTTGGGCCATTAAAGTGGAGTAGAGCTGACATTGATGGACCAGAGGGGTATGCACACTCATTTCTAAGCTGTCTCACTTGGGTTCGAATCCCAACCCAGCTATAAATTGTCATTCCAGTATTTAACATGCCGTCCCTCGGATGGACGTTAAACAGGCATCTGCTGGCATTAGTTGGTGGGTGTTAAAGATCCCATTGTGCCCTCATGACGAGTGTAGGTGAGCTATCACCGACACTCATTAACAAATTACAAATTCCTGCCATTAACATTGCATCAGTGCCACAGCTGTGCTCTCAGCCAATGATGCTACCCCACAGCCATGTGTTACATCTGAAAGAAGAAAATGCCACCTCATCTATGTGATGCCAGAAACTTTTTTTGTATGCAGCACAAGGTTGTGGGGTAGCATATTTTTCTGAGGGCGTTGCTGTGCCACTGATGCAGTGCCCTCTGTAGGTTATGACACAAACATGGAATTTGTTCAGGGTGTCGGCGATAACTCGCCAACTATTTGCAAAGGACACCGTGGGATCTTCAACGACCACCAACTAATGTCGCAGGATTGGACGCTGAGTTTAACACACATCCCAGGGACGGCACACACATTGATGGATCACTCTGCATGTGAAGCACCACAGTTTATAGCTGGGTCGGGATTCAAACCCAGGCTATATCGCTGAGAAGCCAGTGGGCATACCTCTAAGACATCCTGGCAGCCCATGTTGGTTGGTACCGTGGCTTTATCCACACCAAGGGAGAGATAACTCATGGATAATGTCTCTACATTCATGGCGGTTATTGATCAAAAGACAAAATGAGACTGTGGGTGATACAGCATTTCAAATGGGCTTTAGTTGAAAACCCAAACTTGGATCTTTAGCAATCAGTATTATATGTTGGTCTATGATTTGGGGGTTAACCCAAACCCTAGCTTACCCAGCATTCTCCAGTAAATAATTAACCTCCGCCATCGAAGATCGGAGGTTACTGTTTTCATCCCTTTCTGTTTGTTTGTTTGTTTGTTTGTTTGTTTGTTTGTTTGTTTGTGAACAGTATTACGGAAAAAACTCCTCGACGGATTTCGACGAAACTTGGTGGGGGTTAGGTATGGTCCAAGGATCATTCCATTAGATTTTGGACTTGGTCCCCCCTCCCCCCAAATAAAATTGTTAGAGAAAATTTTTTTTTTTTTTGCATTTCTACTTGTTTTAAGTGATTTCCAACCACCCCCCAAAAAAAATTGTTTGAGAAAAATTTTTTTTTTACATGTTTGAAGTGATTTCCAACCCCCCCAAAAGAAATTGTTCGAGAAAAAAAAAATTTTTGCAACTTTTTTTTTCAACAAAATTTCGATTTCTTTTTTTTTTGCATTTCTTCATGTTCTAAGTGATTTCCAACCCCCCCCCAAAAGAAATTTGTTTGAGGGAATTATTTTTGCATTTCTACATGTTTTAAGTGATTTCCAACCCCCCCCCCAAAAAAAAATGTTGGAGAAAAGAACTATTACTCTGTCAGCACTTGACATATTTAATGAATAAGATATAAGGTTCACTTGAGTGACCCAGCAGTATTGGCGGCGGAGGTTTTGCACTCTCCCGAGTGCTCCCCCTCTAGTTTACATTGTGATGTCACTGTTAAAAGGCAAAGTGGCTCATGTCTATTTCTATTGGTAGACTAGTCCCTTCGTTAAACCGAGTGTTAAGGGTGAATGACCCTTACCAACGGTGGTCACTGGAAAACGTGTTCTTTCTTTGGATTTTTAATTTGTGACGAATGTACAGAAATGAATCATGTAAATGCCATGTTCAGCACCATTTCATTAATTTTCCATGTGGGTTTTAAGAGGGCATCTACTTATTATGTATGCATCAGGTGGCCGAGCGTGGCTCAAGAGGGAATTGAAATTGAGAAAACGATGACGAGGGAGGATGTTAGGGCAGATCGATGGGTGGGGGAGTGTAGAGAGAAAGGAATTGAGTTTGGAAGGATGTGGGGGTCAAAAATTCCACCATGTTTGCGTACCTAATAAATATATGGACCCATTTCAGGAAATTCAGAAAACAGTCAAAGTTTGTAAGAGGAACACTATTCCAAGTCTTGGATGACACCACAACCTTCAGCCATAAATTTGTGAACGGGACTTCAAAACACGATTGTGCTTAATTTGATACTTTCCCATGCTGGTCCAGTATTTAACATGCCGTCCTGGTCTTTTAACATGCTGCTGGTCTTTTAACATGCTGGTCCAGCATGGCTGTTTAATAGTAGAGAAACATTTATTCTTCTCCTCTTCCCTTTATAAGGAGTGAGGTCCAATGGTACCAGTCTTTTCCCTGTCTTGACCACAATGCTCCTCCATTTTCCCCTGTCATCAGCCAACTCTCTCCACTCTCCAACCACTCCCAACTGACTGATATCCCTCCTCACACAATCCTCCCATCTCAATCGCGGTCTACTCTTTTCTCCTACCTTCATCCTTCAACCTATCCACTCTCTTTGCCATTCTCTCTTCTCCCCATCCGCACCAAGTGTCCAGCCCATCTCAGCCGGCATTTCACCAATCTCCCCGTCAAGCTCATCTGCACACCAATCTCCTCTCTCGATTCATCCATCCTTCTATGCACCCGCTTCACTCCCGCAAATCCTCCTGACCCAGTTATCTTGCAGACCTGCAACCTCTGTGTCTGTCTATCTCTATCAGTGCCGTCATCTCAGGTGGGGAAATAAACATGAGTTTACCCATTCTGAATATTTACAATTAAACGTGGACTTCCTTTTATCATCAAAATGTTTTCTTTAGAAAAACTCTGCCACATGTGATGTCACAGTACTGCTCAGTTGTAGTCGGAGCGAATCACGACTGCTATCCGTCCATTGCAGTGAAGAACTTTGGGAAGTCCCTTGTTCGGTTTCCACCATAACTGGTTGATTACTCTCCGATGTGCTCATTGACTTTCGAAACAAACTCCTGCTTAAATGAATTTGTGTTTTTACCGTCATTCACTCGGGTCTCCTCACCTCAGGTGCAAGGCCTGGTGTTGGCTTAATGGTTAAGGTGCTTGGCTTAAGATCCTAAGGTCTTGAGTTCAAGCCACTGTCGGGCTGTTGAATTAACACCAGGTAGGGTTGACTCAGCCTGTCATCCTTCTGAGGATGGTCATCCTTCTGAGGTTGGCAAAATGAGTACGAGCTTATTGGTAACAGGGGCATTGCATCAGCAGCACAGCTGTGCCACAGAAAACGATTCAGCCATGTGCAGGTCAAGGAATAAATAAAATAATCCCCAGGTGTAATGAATGAGTGTAAAGAATGTGAAGTGAGTGTTATGGATCATGGTGGTGCTGTTTCACAAAAAACATTTCCACAAGCGTTTTCTCTCTCGCCAGAGGGCATTGCATTTGGGTCCGTTTGTAAGGTTGTCTCTCTGTCTGCACATAATGTGCTGACGTAGGAAACAAACGCCACCAGGTGGTAGCCAGTATTACACAATATCTTTTTTCTTTTTCAATTGAGTACGTCTATAAAGTACGTACTACTACAATGTGAGTACGTCGATACAGGACATACTATTAAGCATGTGAGAATATAAAGTACATACAATTGGAACTGAATCTATACAATAAACCTGAAGAGGTCTGTCCGCTGTATAACCATAAACCCAAGTGGTCACTGCATCATCTACACACCGCACACCAGCACACAAAACAAGCCCTGGTGAGGGTGTGCAATCTCTGATTGTTTTTTTCTAGTTGAACTTGAATTCAGCTCAGTGGTCGAAGAAATTCATGCTACTTCATTTCATTTCCACGTGAAAGCCAGGCCAAAATCCACAGCTCGGTTCTTGGTATGGCACCTCCCAAGCCGTGAACGGTGCAACATCGATATGTGAAGGCATCGTGGGGAGAATGCCATCACGGGTGACTTCCCGTTCGAAGGCGAGCATGAACTATGCATAGGGGAATGGCACAACTTGGCTGAAAAGAACATATCCTGTCCCAATGCCAAAAGTATGCCCCCTACCTCCTCCGGGAGTGAAACCCCCTCTGGGGAGTGAAGATTCAAGGAAGGAGCTATCATGAGTCTTCCCTTTCACTCCACAGGGGGGTCTCATATGGAAATTTGACACATGACGCAATGGTATGAATGAACTGCATTCGTAACGAGGTGAAAGAGGATGTGCAGTTCATCAAGACACGTTGCTCGGTACCTCCTTCGCATCAAAATGCTCTTAGCATTCCCATGAACATCACAGAGCAATTAGCGGAGCTGAATGATTTAGATCCCAGCACATGATTAATTAATTAAATGAACATTAACTAATGACTTCAAATTGATTTGAATACATATTGACGAAGTTTTGAGTAAGGATCCGGATTTGGGAGATGAAATTGGAAGGAGGTATTGACCATCACTCGCAAGTTGCCTGTGCCCGCATGGGATTCTAAACGGGGTAGGGTCGTAGGGTCGTAGGGATGGAGAAGGCAAAAATGTAAATGATGTCTTCTGTCATCGAGCCGGCAAGCTGGGAGAAACAATTCACATTTATTACAACATTTTATGCAACTTAAATGCTCTAATGGCGACGAGGTGCTCCATTTGAACGTGTTTCTTCAATATATGTAGCTTTTTGAAACAGAATGTCCATAATTAAAAAAAAAAAATCTGTATTGGTGTCAAAGCTAGTGACCAACTGCAAATTAATAGTAGGATGAAGTGTTGGGAAAGATGGAGTACGTCAGTTACTTTACTACCATCTTGCACTCGGATCAAGGACACAATTGAGATGGAATATTGGCTTTTCATTTCATCAGACAAATGACAACACTTCCACCCTGGAGACCTTGGTGATTCAGGAATCGGGCTCACCTGGATCACCTTAACCGTAAACTGGAAGGGAAACTGCTGCCTTGCAGCATCGTAATCCTAGACACGACGCAGACAAATGCAGTTGATAAAAAAGAGAATGTTTATTTTATTTATTTAGTTAAAACAGAGGCTCTGTTGGGGACATACGCATAAGCCAGTGTCATGAAATGGGAAGGGCTTGGGAACTAACCAAAGGAAATGGCTCAAAACTAAAGGAAAAGATCAAGATGGTTTGATGCACATTAAATATAACGGGCACCATGGGGATTATGGTGCACATGATTAGTTGGAACTGGAATGATTTGTAACGGAGACTAGCTTGATAATAATTACCAGGCTGCGAAATCACAGAGTACCATTCTAATTGATCCCAAGTACTCATTGTTTCAGGACAGTATATAACTTTTACAAAGGCAGGTACTACTAATATTACACAGAATGGTCAACACTTTGAGGTACAGTATATAAACAACGTTAAGAAAAGCAAAAATGGGTACAGCAATCGACATTAAGGAAAGTAATGTGAACTCCAAAAGAGGGTGTACTCATCATTACTACCGTCCGTCTGTGCAAGACCAGGGTGGCAGTTTACAGTCTGGCTGGGAATGAAGCCCAACTCGAAGATAAGTGTGCTTCCTCTGAGCTCTGACTCGAGAGAAAAATGAAATTTAAATTAGAACTTTTGTTGGAGTGGTGTCACATATGCTGGAAATTTTAAAATTTTGGTGTGTGTGTCTGTGTTTGTGTACTTTTTTTTGATTTGATGTACCATACTCTTTGCAGAGCGTTGGTGCTGCCGAAGCAGTTTGTTGGCAAGGGTTATAGTGGGTGGTTTACCATTGCCTTACGAGCATTGTTGGTCCGTGCTCTGTCCTTTTTTTTATATTTTTATAAATGTTGAATGTCAAGCAAGGAAGCAGCACGTACTATTTTTAAAGTCTTTAGTGTGACTCGGCCTGGGTTTGACCACCGACCTCCCAGACTCTGAGCAGATGCTCCAAGCATTCCAACACCGAGTCTGGTTTCTATACATATAGAAACACATGGATATCTCATTGATATGCTTCATGATCACGAAACACATGGAGTCGATTTTTCATGCCGCCCACAATAGTTGTAGAAATGCTGGGGGTTTCACCCTGCATGTGTTAGAATACATAAAATAAAATGAACGGCACGTTGGTGGGTTCTGGAAAGTTTGTGGGTCCTGCGGAGCTTACCCGGCGGGGCTAGAAGCGTCTCTGTGCTCCTACACCCTTCCAGTAGTCCAATATGTCATGCAAATCCTCGTGCTGTGCCAGGCGCACCTTGCGCTTCAATGCACTTCCCGCTGCCAGTGGTTCGTCTTCTGTGGAAATGTGAGCTACGGTGCGACGAAGGGGGCGTCGAAGCCTCCGCAACAAAGACAGTGTCCCGCGAGATCCCGCCGCCTCGGGGCTGGATGCGTATCCGCGGCCCCCAGGCACAGCCATTGCGCCCGCAGTGAGGTCGGAACCACGAGCTGAGCTTGGAGAGCCGCACGGAGCCTCAATCGCACCGCTCGCCTGCCCAGGACAGGAGAAGCAGTGACGAGCATGGGGCACACCAAGGGGCTCAGGGTGGAGCGGAAGCAGGACGGGGTTAGTAAGGGTTAGAGGAACAGGGTTGCGCTCGGCACCTCTGTGAGCCCGTACTACTCCGGGGCTGGGCGACCCATGTTCGCTGCTTGTGCAGCCCCCCTGGGCTCCATGATTGCAGGAACCAAGCGGAATATACATTGCCTTGTCTAGAGCAGGGAGGCTTCGAGCAGTTCTCTCCGATCTAACAGGTGCCTCCAAGCGTGCCTCCTGCAGATTTTGCTGTTGATCCACCAGTGAGCTGACTGGATCATTAGCATCAGACTTAAGCACGTCAATGCAACTATTAATGATGAGGTTCACACGATCCACTTCCCGAGCAATGGTCGATATCTCGACGCTGTCCTCACCAGATGGCCTAAGCTCCATGTGTTCCTCATCTGCCCGGACTTCCATGTACTCACTCTTGCTGAGAGAGCCACTCTGTGGGGATCGTGGTCCAAATCTTGGGCTTTTGTTTTCTTGGGGACTCCTTCGCTCCATGACCCCCACTCTGGGAACTCCTGCAACACTACTGGGGGACTTAACCCGCTGCCCCCCATCACTCTGCTGCCGCTCCAACTCGTGTTTACGCCGTATGAAACAGAATGCGGCCATGAAGGCCAGGGCTAGAGCTCCTGCACTGCCAAATAGAGCGGCTGCACGGTACGTGCTTGAACTCGTTAATCCGAGTTGTGCTGAGTCGCGAAGTTTATTTTCTTCCTCTTTAGCAGACAATTGCAGGCACGTATGGTTCGTGTTGGGCCCGTTCCGGATGGAGACCACGCATACCATGTGCATGCCACGTGATGGAATCCCATGCAATGTTACATCCTCGCTCTGGTCGTGCAAATTCTGCAGAACATGCTCACGACTATTGTTGTAACTTGCGAGGGCGTACATGCGGTCAAAGGGCCTTGGAATTCGTACTCGGATTGTGGCAGAGCCACGTGACAACCGCAGCAACTTGAGGCTCGGCCGTGTGTTTGGAGGCTCCGTAACACCCCCCTGCTTGCCGCGCGAGACGTCTCTGATCACAGGTGGGATCTCGTCTTCACCAGGCATGCACGTCTCGCAGCTTTCAGCGGGAGCTTCGGCACCTTCCCCTTCACCGGTGGAAGTAGTCAAAGAGCTTTCAGATGTCACTGGAGGCGTATAGCCTTTGCAGGACTCAGAAAGCTCTTCCCTGGTGGTGCGCGGGAAGCCTTTCTGAGGGCGCAGCAGGAATTGGCCCATAAGATCTTCTGGGGTTTGACACTGCAGCAAGTCCAAATTTGGGACCCCCACACCACGAAAGCTCCACATCCATCGGAGCAGCGGAAGCATATCACAAGAGCAGTGTAGAGGATTCGCAGACAAATGAAGCCACTCGAGGTGACTCAAGTTTTGTATGGTCTTCGGGTTGAGGTTCCGGAGTTTGTTATCAGAGAGGTCCAGAGTACGGAGGTTTGGGGAGTCCTTGAGGGCGCTTGCAGAGATTCGCCTCAGATGATTTGACTGGAGATACAGGTATTCGAGTGAGAACAGGCCGCTAAAGGTGAGGTTTCCAATCATCACGAGGCGATTTGTACCGAGTCTCAGCACACGCAGTGAGTCTTGAGTGGAAAAAGCTCCTTCTTCGATGAATTCAATGTGATTGTGACTTAAGTCCAAGTATGAGAGGTTGGAAAACCGCATTATGTCCTCCTGCTTGATTTTCTTGATGTGGTTACGGTTGAGGCGCAGGTCTAAGATGGAGCCATTGATAGTGCGGGGAACCTCCTCATACGGAGGCATGTTCTGGCTGCAGATGGCACGAAGTGTCACGTCGTTATCACCCTCAAGGATCCAGCAGTCGGCAGCAACCTTGATGGCATGAACCGAGAGGATGGTGAGACGACAGCAGAACGTGGCGAAGTGCCGCACACCAGGGCTGTGGAGTCGCATCCCTCGCTCGTCAATGCCGGGACTCGAAGAGTCCGCCGTTCGTTAGGCTTGACGGAGTCGGTTTGACCATGCGGGGCGTGGGAAGAACGTAGAAGAGACGAGGGAACACACCAGGTGGTGCGGCCCCGTGCGCATCCTTTCCTCTCCACCGCATGATGCTGCTTTTGCGCCCCAATACTTGGAGATCCCTCAAGCAGGCACCATGACGTCGCACCAATGGGAACTCTCTGGAAAAAGAGAGAAAATATCAACTGGCAGGTAGGACGAGATCTCTCTGAGGTTTGACACTCAGTACTGGATGAACAAAGCGCTGTCGAATCCCACGCGCTCTGTACCCCGCCCCCTAAATCTCATTCCCAGCCCTGCCCTTCATACTCTGCCTGTCCTGCTCCAGCCCATCATCGCCTACCCCAAGTGACCCCCCCCTTCTCAAGTCCTGGATCAAGGACCCTACTTAATCCACCATCCCCGCCCTCTCCCGTGAGGTCTCGGATCCCGGCTCATGGATGGAGCTGATGTGCATGTGAGTCCATGCAAAGCGCACGCTCAAGGCGTTCGATTCTCGCGCACAAGAGAAGCGTGTCGCGTGCTGGTTATCGACATGGTTATTAACACTCCCGGACATAACACGACCACTGATAAGGTGAATGCAGCGGCAAAACCATTCTGAGGTTATAAATGTGTAAAAGACCATACGATAACT